>NC_045430.1:50215460-50435460 GCF_902635505.1 Sarcophilus harrisii
AGCATAGTATTTTCACCTTTTTGTTGTTTGTTTGCTTGTTTTTTCCTTTCCCATGGTTTTTTCCCCTTTAAATCTGATTTTTCTTGCACAGCATGACGACTATGGAAATATATTTAGAAGAATTGCACATGCTTAACTTATGTCCAATTGCTTGCTTGCTGTCTTGGGGAATGGTTAGGACGAGAGGGGACACAAGGTTTTGCGAAGATGAATATTGAAAACTATCTTTGCATGTATTTGGAAAAAAATTATTAAAAAAAGAACTATATCTTGAAGATGAATGTAATAAACTGTGTTGTTCCTATTCTATCTCTAGTCTGGTATGTTTTATCTTCAAAGCATCATAGAGGAATTGAAAGTTATTTAGGTAAGCACCTAAATGATGAAGCACCAGCCCTGAAGTCAGGAGGACCTGAGTTCAAATCTGATTTCAGACACTTAATATTTCCTAGCTGTGTGACCCTGGGCAAGTCACTTAACCCCAATTGCCTCTGCAAAAACAAACAAACAAAAAGAAAGTTATTTGTTCCCTAGTAGAAAAAAGTTTCAAAAGAAACATATGTTCCTTGTACTTGTGGAGATCCTGATGTCTTTATGATGCCTTTGCCTTTTCTTTTTTTTCTTTTTTTTTTTTTTTAAACTAATCTTAATTTAATTGCCTTGGGAAAATCCTACTGAAAGAATTTTGTGTGTGCATGTGTGATGGGGAGCCTCAGAGTAAGGGACTCTGAGGCAATGCTATGTCTAGTCAACATAATCCCAGCTTTAAAGCAAATATGCTACCTTATTTCTTGGTAAATTAAAGGGGAATATTTTTACATTTTGCACAGTTTTGTGATACTTGCATGTGAATGGAGGAAGAATTCTTGGATTTCAAATGACTTTTTTGGAAACAAAAATGTAGCTGTCATTGCATAAGGACATAATTAGCCAGTTGAGAGAGTATCATAAGGGAATCCCCAAAGTGAAGGAATGCAAATCAAGACAGAACTTTGGAATTTTAGGATTGCCTAAACAATTGTGCTGAAGAAGTATTGGAGATTTTAAAAATCCAGCATTTGAGAGACTAGAAGGAATGGTGCCACATTGACTTTGCTGTGATTTTTCATTAGGTATTATAGCACTTGAAAGGGCAATACTAGGTTCTACCCAAGAATCCAAAGACCTTTTTGAAACTGGGGATATGGGGAAAAGGATTACTTGTTCCTTCAATTGACTTGCTGAGGTCAGGGGTTCTTACATAAGTTGAAAAAGACAGATTTCACCTTCTAGAACTGTGAGCTCATTCTCTGTTCCTCCTTTTCTTCCCGTTGCCCGTCTCTCTCTTTCCCTATATCTTCCTGCCTCTGTCTTTATTCCTATCTGCTATTCTCCTTCCCCCATTTTCTGTGTCAGTTGGCAAGAATAATCAGAAGGTTCATGAGCTGTTCTATGTGGCAATTCCTCCCCAGAACACCTGTGTGGACCAGACAAGGACAATGATATGTGACCTGTATCACCCAACCAGGAAGAGGGTGGGGTGAGAGAGTGTGCTTTCTTGTCCCAAGAGAGAAAGAATATGGTTTCAGCATGAGTTAGGAGAGAAGCTCTTACCTCAGTATAGGAGTCAGGCCCCATAACAGCAGATGTTTTGCTTCATCACTTGGGGAGATAACAGCACCCATGACATTGTTCAAGCTCTGGCACAGGTCCATAGCACTTGATTCTGATAGAGTGGTCAGTGGAACAGATACCCCCTTGCATCAGTCAGTGGAGTGGGGAACAGCACAGGTCCTAGTGTCTGTAGCAATGGACAAATAGGTAGATATCCCATTGGAAAAACAGCTAACCTGGAAAATAGATTTTTATTCTGAAGGCAAGGCAACATGCATTTATTGAGCATCTCTTATGTACCAAGCAAAGACAATAAAAATACAAATAGAAAGACAATTCCTTCCCATTAGTAGTTTATATTTTCTTTTAAAATTATTTTTAATATACATTGCTTTATGAATCATGTTGGGAGAGAAAAATTAGAGCAAATGGGAACAAATTATGGGAGAGATAAAAAAAACAGAAAAAAGAATTGAACATAGCATGTGTTGATTTACATTCAGTCACCTTAGTTCTTTTTCTGGATGCACATGCATCTTCTGATCAAAGTTTATTGTTATTGCTTTAGATTGCGGAACCACTGAGAAGAACCAAGTCTTTCAGTTGATCATCACTCATTTTTGCTGTTACTGTGCATAAAGGATTCCTGGTTTTGCTTGTTTCACTCAGCATCAGTTCATGTAAATCTTTCCAGGTTTTTCTAAAATCAGTTTGTTTATCATGTTTTATAGAACAGTAATATTCTATTACCTTCATAGGCCACAACTTGTTCAGCCATTCCCCAATTGATGGTCAGATCCTCATTTTCCGATTCTTTGTTACCACAAAAAGAGCTGCTACAAACATTTTTGCACATGTGGGCCCTTTTCCCTCCTTTATGATTTCCTCTGGTCTTTAGTCAGAAAGGGCCCTGTTTCCTTGTAGGCACAAGTGCTAATATTCCTTTTGGCCCTATACCTGTGACCAGGGGCCTACTCTCTTGTGATCAGCTGCAAGCATTTATCTCCACTCTGGAACTGTGACTCAGATCTCAGGGTAATAGAGTTGCTAATCAATGCCAACTGTGCCCAGCCCCTTTAAAGGGAACCCTGTAATTATTTTTTGACCAGTTATTTAGTCCCCTTGCTTTCTGGAGGATTTGAGCCTCTGAAGCTGTTTGCTTTTACTGTCACAGCTGCCTCCAAGACCCACTACAGGTGCAGCAACCCTGTTCAAGCTGTATAGTCCTACTAATGTATAAAAGACCTATCCTGTCGGCCTCCTACATTGTCTTAGGCTAGAAAAATGTCTTTCCCCTACCTTTTGTTGACTCTACTTCTCTAGAATTCAATTTGTGGTGCTACTTTAAAATTTTTGGAGGGAGATGTTGGGGAAAGTTTGGCTTCTCCTCTGTCTAATATCAGTCTTAACATCATTTAAGTTATTATTATTTTTTTTAAATAGCCTTTTATTTACAGGATATATGCATGGGTAACTTTACAGCATTAACAATTGCCAAACCTCTTGTTCCAATTTTTTACCTCTTATCCCCCCACCCCCTCCCCCAGATGACAGGATGACCAGTCGATGTTAAATACATTAAAATACAAATTAGATACACAATAAGTATACATGACCAAAACGTTATTTTGCTGTACAAAAAGAATCAGACTCTGAAATATTGTGCAATTAGCTTGTGAAGGAAATCAAAAATGCATGTGGGCATAAATATAGGGATTGGGAATTCAATGTAATGGTTTTTAGTCATCTCCCAGAGTTCTTTTTCTGGGCATAGCTGGTTCAGTTCATTACTGTTCCATTGGAAATGATTTGGTTGATCTTGTTGCTGAGGATGGCCTGGTCCATCAGAACTGGTCATCATATAGTATTGTTGTTGAAATATATAATGATCTCCTGGTCCTGCTCATTTCACTCAGCATCAGTTCGTGTAAGTCTCTCCAGGCCTTTCTGAAATCATCCTGTTGGTCATTTCTTACAGAACAATAATATTCCATAATATTCATATACCACAATTTATTCAGCCATTCTCCAACTGATGGACATCCATTCAGTTTCCAGTTTCTAGCCACTACAAAAAGGGCTGTCACAAAGATTCGTGCACATACAGGTCCCTTTCCCTTCTTTATAATCTCTTTGGGATATAATCCCAGTAGTAACACTGCTGGATCAAAGGGTATGCACAGTTTGATAACTTTTTGAGCATAGTTCCAAACTATTCTCCAAAATGGTTGGATTCGTTCACAACTCCACCAACAATGTATCAATGTCCCAGTTTTCCCGCAATCAATCCCTCCAACAATCATGTCATCTTAGCCAATCTGACAGGTGTGTAGTGGTATCTTAGAGTTGTCTTAATTTGCATTTCTCTGATTAGTAATGACTTGGAGCATCTTTTCATATGACTAGAAATAGTTTCAATCTCTTTATCTGAGAATTGTCTGTTCATATCCTTTGACCATTTTTCAATTGGAGAATGGCTTGATTTTTTATAAATTAGAGTTAATTCTCTATATATTTTGGAAATGAGGCCTTTATCAGAACCTTTGACTGTAAAAATATTTTCCCAGTTTATTGCTTCCCTTCTAATCTTGTCTGCATTAGTTTTGTTTATACAAAAACTTTTCAGTTTGGTATACATCATTTAAGTTATTAATTCCATTGAAGGTCCTCTATCTAGAACAGGGGTCCTCAAACTATGGCCCACAGTCCAGTAGTGAACTGAGGACATTTATGCGGCCTGCCGGGTTATGGCAAAATCAGACTGGAAGTGAAGTTCAACCTAAACTCGCGTTAGCAATGCACACTTCCGGCACTGGGCTGAAGCAGTGGAGACAGAGTGTCAAGTAGCCTTCATAATTTCTATGCATCTCTTCTCTCTGAGACATACCCTCATCTCAGGAACCATGCACTCAAAATGACAACCATCTTTGGCAGCACTTATGTCTGTGAACAGACTTTTTCTAGAATGAAACATTTGAAATCTCCAAACAGATCAAGACTAACGGATGCACCTTTGCATCACTTGTTATGACTTGCAGTGACAAATATGGAACCAAACATTGACCATCTCATTAGGCAAAAGCAGGCCCATGGTTCCCATTGAAATACTGGTACGTTTGTTGATTTAACTTTACTTCATTTTAAATATTTATTTGTTCCCATTTTGTTTCTTCACTTCAAAATAATATATATCTAGCATGCATAGGAATTTGTTCATAGTTTTTGTTTTTACTATAGTCCGGCCCTCCAACAGTCTGAGGGACAGTGAACTGGCCCCCTATTTAAAAAGTTTGAGGACCCCTGATCTAGAACAATGATTCTCAAAATGTGGACCGCAGAATCCTAGGGGTCTCTGAAATCCTTTAAGAAAGTTTACAAATTCAAAATTAATTTTTATTTCTAATTTTATAAGTATCTATAAATATAATTCATGTAAACAAAAATTCTTTGGACAGATCTTCAATAATTTTTAATAGTATAAAGACACTGAGATCAAAAGTTTGAGAGCCAGTGTTTTAGATTACCTTAAGGACCTCACCAATAAGAAATGGGATGTGGTGGAAGCAATATCCTAAGCACCACCCTTTCTTCACCCCCCCTTACCCTAGGCAAGTTAGGCAAGTTTCCCTTATATGGCATTGAAACAGTCTTTGAGTTTTGATTGACTCAGAGGGACATTAGTCTTCTATATCAGGTCATTGATATAACCTTCTGGATATCTGGACACAAAATGGTCAGAACATGAAAAGCTAATGGTTTCAGACCAAAGATCAGCAGCATAAACTAGACTGGGAAGTTGTGCTCCACTGAATCAATGCTTAATCTTTCCCTCCTCTAAACAGCAGCCCCTTTCTATGACAAGTAAACCTCTTTTTCTCAGATTTCAAGTATCTTATTTCACTCCAATTTCAGATCTAAACTATTAGAGCACTGGTCTGAGTTAGGTCTAGCCTAAGGGGCTTGCCTAAGGGGCAAGCTCTTCTGGATTCCTTTATCTCCAGTATCTAAGCAATCACCCAGCACAAAAATGTCTTCTCCATCCTACATGTATTTACATGAATAGTATTGTGAATGGAGACCTGAACCCAAAGCCAGGGTTCAAGTCGTGTTTCTTATTTACATTTCCTATGTTATCCTTAGTAGTCACTTACATTCTCAGTGATGTAAGGATCTAAGAATAACATTTTTGTGAGAATAAGGGAAGAAGGAAAAGAAAAAAAAAAAGGACTGAACTCCATTGGCAAAGGGAATTTCCTCACCTGGGATGTCTCTATATCAATGAAATTCAGGCTCTAGTTCCTATCCTTGTTTTATTTATCTATGTATATGTACATTTTTCCTTCCCATCCCCTTTCCCCATAGACTATATATTCCTTTAGGATAACGACTGCTTATTTTGTGTCTAAATCCTTAGTACTAAAGGATGATTACAGGAGATACCTAATATTTATTGAATTGAAAGAAACTTGTTTCCTTTTCTAAGCGAGGCTCTATATTCCAGAATTTGTTGACTTCATGGTCAGTAAAATACTGCCTAAAATCCAACTTTTGTATTCCAGAGAAGCCAGGTTTAGCAAAGGATAGCATGTTAAAAGAGCTTGGAAGCCTGTCTTTCAGACTTTTAAATTACTTCATTGGGACATTAGCAAACCCCAAAGGTTTCCATGGTTGTGGTGACTTTTGTAAATTCCTAGCCTTCAGTGCTGGGGAGATGGGAAAAGACCTTGAATCTCATGGCTGCTGGCCTTGTGTTTCAGTCAATATCTTGTTGCAGGTTTTTAAATATACACACTAAATAGATGGCACATGCTTTTTAATGGTCTTACCTGAGAAATTCCCTGCTTTGACCACTGCATGAGGCCTCATTTAGCTAACTCAGAATGGTAGTGCACATCCTCAGCTCTGCTGGCGTTTTAATCTGTGATCCCAGGGAGTCTCTATATTCCAAATACATTTTCAGAGGACATGTGAACATTGCCTAATGGGAAAGCCTTTCAAGAAAAAGAAAAAAAGCTCCCTTCCCTGAAAACAGTCAGACCACATCAATTATGCATTCGCAAGAACTCTGATTGAAGGAAACCTGCCATATTAGAAAACAACTTAATTCAAAAATAGTAACAAGAAGCTACTATCATTTCTTCCTCCCCTTCTCTCACCTTTTACTCTTCCCTTTCACCTCTTTTTGTCTCCTCTCTTTTCCCCCCCCCCGCTTTCTTTTTCCTCTCTTACTATCTCCCCTATTTTCTTCTCACCCTCTTCTCTCTTCTAAAAGTCTCAAAATTATGAATTATTAGGTTGGATTATAAACTAATAACATCACAAAGTGCAAATTTATTTTGGGGGGCAGGCAAAATCAAAAGACAATGAATTAAGAGCTAGAAAGGGTTTTTTAGGATCTTATTATCCAATCCCTTCTATTTTCAGCTCAACTAATTACCAAGCATTTATTAAGTAACTGTAACAGTTAGTATATTAGATGTTGAGGATACAAATGAAAAGAATGAAAAAAAAATTTCTTATCAAAGAGCTTATATTGGGGGGGGGGGAGTGCTAGATAAGGATTTTGTAGTTTTATAAAAAATAAATATAAATGCATACAAAGTAAAATTTCCTATTTTAGTAACTTCTTGAGTTCCTTTATAATCTGATTTCATTTTTGGTTAAAATAGTTTGGGAGAGAGGACACTAGCAAGTTTTTTTTTTGGGGAGATATTAGGAAAGACTACTAGAAGGTAATGCTTCAGGTTTGTCTTGAAGGAAGGAGGAAGATGAAGGGGGAGCAGAGAAGGACATTCATCCCACGCATAGGTGATGGTCACAGCAAAAAGAGACATAGAAGATGAAGTGTGAAGTGTGAGAAACAGAGGTCAGTCTGGAGGATAAATGAATGAAAGAAGGGGGAATGATGTTCAAATAAGGTTAGGCAGGATTTTAAAAGCCCAAATAATGTTTTGTTTGGTATTATTAAGTGGGGCAGCAACAAAATCAATAATAATTTAATAAAAATTAATTTTGTGACTAATAGAAATGTTTTATATGATTATATACGTGTGTGTACATACACACACATTTATATATATATATATATATATATATATATATATATATACACACATACACAGACCTATATCTGATTGCTTGCCATCTCATGAAGTGGGGAGAGGAAGGAGAAAGGGAAAGAATTTAGAACTCAGACTTAAAAAAAATTATTTTAAACATAATTAGGGAAAAATAAAATATATATTTAAAAATGAAATTCAAAAGGTAATTTTTTTAAAGTTCATTTTGGTAATTATGTGGAAGATAAGGAAACAGACCTAGAGAGACAAAATGATTTACTCAGAGTCATAGAATAAGTTAGTAGTAGGACTCAACCAAAATCCTGTGACCCTAGAGGCAGCAGCCCATAATACCTTGTGTAAGAATGGTATCAGGATGGTGGGTTCAGAAGAAATCAAAGTCTAATGAGCAAGAAATGAATCTTGATGAATGGTCAGAGACACTGTGTGGCTCGTAAGACCTTGCTTTATCACCTCCAGCAACTGTAACTCACTCCCCCTTGTCAGGTTATTTTTCAGTTGATAGCAAACAATTTGATTTTGGAAGAAAAAAAATTCTTCCTCTATCTATACTTCTTCCTGCTACCCTAGCCTTCACTCTTACTTGTTTTTCTGACTTTTTTTCTCCCTTTACCTGCTGGGAAATAGAAAACATCACATATTGGCCCATCCCTGGGATCATTTTATCCAAATATAATCTTTCATCTCCAGGTCTCTGCTGTGTCTCCCTCTGCCCCCACATCAAAATGCCCAAATCTGACTTTCAGAATCAGTCACAAGGCCCCATATGGTGTTTTAGGAGGAGGCTTTCTTGTATGTTTTTCTTTTTTCTCCGCCTCAAAACACAGAGCTGACTCCTGACCCTTAGTGGAGAGAATACAGGAAAGAGGAACAGAAGAGACCTTTGGGACAATCTTACGTCAGTAGCAGTGACCCTGTGAGATGGGTGTGAATGTTATTCTATCCCTGTGAAAGTACTGAAATCTGTAACAGCAATCATTGTTCAAATAAGGTTCCTGTTACCTGCATGTAAGATAGCCATATGTTTGATATTTCAGTGCTGCAGAGAGTCCAAAAGGCCTCTGTCCGGCTCTGCCCACCATGAATCACACCATACCAATAAGGAATCTATCTGCTGGCATCCCTAGTGTGAAAATAATAGTGGTTGAGATTGATAATTTTGATCTTTGCAGAAATTCTCCTTTGTGCACAGCCTGGCTTCTTTGGTTTCTGGTCCAATTTCAGTTGAGATGTCAGCCAAATTACTTAATGCTAATTGTTATGGCTTGTTTGAGGTGCTGTTATTTAATTATTCAGAAATTAGGACTACAGAATCATTAGACGGACAAGACATGATGTCTAGAAGAAAGATGACATGAAATTCTGGGTTTTAAGAATGGCAGCAATACTTGAAGGAGAAGAGTAATCATGTTTGCTACATGGGCAAAGAAGGGAAATTCCTTTCCCAGTTTGTAACCAAAAATCTTACAAAGACATTGGGGTATAATGCACTTAGAAGTCCCTTCTAAGACATGTGATAGACATTCTCTGCTATCTAATCAGAAAATGCATATAGTGGGGCTGAACTCTGATGGAATTCCGGTCATAGCTCTCAGCTCCAAACCCCAGAGAAATTCTCAGTCATGGGTCTCACTAGAACAATAAGCAGGTCCACATGTTCTGTAAACCACACTACCAGGTTACTGTGTTATAGTTTCCATACCATTTGGTTTAAACATAATACAGAACACATAGAGCAGGATATTGGACCACAGACAACAGAAGGGACTTTCCCCAAATATGACTCCTTCTTTGTTGTCCTTGGGTGAACCTATGCTAGTTATAGTATCATTATCATACATTAATACACTGCCTTCCCTCTCAGCCCCCACTTGCCATGGCGGGCTTTTTTATAATGTGTTCTGGGTGGATGCAATTTCACCAAGGCTTTAGGACCTCCCCATGATAGCAAAACTCTCCTATAACCTCAACATTTACATACTTGTGATATAATTATCTGTATTTAATCTATAAACATCTTTGTCTAACTTTGCTAGACTCCCTAATGGAGCTTGCCAGTTGATTTTTATAAATCTCAATAAATTCCTTTACTTGATTTGGAGATGGCCTGAATCCTGAATTCTTTGAGACAACACTACAAATCACTTACCTGTCCCAACATAAGGTCCTTTCTGGATGTAAATCTATGATCCTATGACATGAATTTGAATCCTTTCTTTGCCACTTAATACTAATTTGAGTAATTCAAATGCTGGGGATACAAATTTAACCTCTTTTTACTAGACTTTATTTCAAGTTTTTATATCTCCTTGGAAGTAGGAGCTATAGGACAACTAGGTTGCTCAGTAGATAGAGCACTGGACGTGGAGTCAGGAGAGCTCAAATTCATGAGTTCAAATCCAGGCCTCGGATACTTAGCTGTGTGATCCTAAGCTTAAGTGACTACTTAAGGCTGTTATTTTC
Source organism: Sarcophilus harrisii (assembly GCF_902635505.1). Classification (NCBI taxonomy): domain Eukaryota; kingdom Metazoa; phylum Chordata; class Mammalia; order Dasyuromorphia; family Dasyuridae; genus Sarcophilus; species Sarcophilus harrisii. The sequence goes on from NC_045430.1 coordinate 50,225,597, forward strand.
CTCAGTTTTGTCTCTTGGAAAATGAATTGTAGAGGAAAATGACAAACTATTCCACTATCTTTGCCAAGAAAACCTCATATGGGATCCTGGGAAACAATTGAACAATAATAAGAACTATGTGAATCCATAACCCCAAAATAAACAAACAAAAATGATTCTTTGCCCTCAGGAAACCTATATTTTACAGGGAGAGATATAGCACATATACAGATTAATATGATCAGAGGGAGAGGAGAGGAGAATGAGAGAGAACAAGAAATCCTTCCTCTAGAAGGGGGTGCAGGAACTAAGCTTTGAAGGTTTTCTAAGGTAAGAGGAGGAAGGAGCCTTGCCTTCTGTCCATGGAAGGTGGAGTGGGCAGAGGGCAGTCTGGGCAAAGGCTAGGAAAAAGATTGAAATATGTGAGATGTAGCAAGTAGATCTGTTTGGCTGGACTACACAGTCAGTCTGCTAATATTTATTAAGCATCCATTATGTAATCGGAAGAATATAAAGGAAGGCAGAAAGTAGGAGACCAAAACAACAAACTCCAGTCTTTGTTGAATGCTTGAAGGGAACCGAGGTGGTAGATCATTAAATTAGAGCAGGAAAGCTCTTTAGAGACTCTTTAGAGACTTAGAGACTGTCCTTCCCTACTCATTTCACAGTTGAAGAAACAAGGCCCCAAAAGGAAATAATTTGGCCAAATAGTGAGTGGCAAAGGCAGAGTTCAAACCCAGGCCTACTAACAATCCAGTGTTTTTTTCCTACTATATGACTCCAAACTATCTTTCCTTTTCTTTGGTAGTCATTCCCTAATTCTTCAAGTCCCAAGGATTAAGACTTTTAGTTAAGTATCAGAAAAAAATTTTTTTTATTATGTAATTAGCAGGAATTGAATGTAGGTCCTCTGAGTACAGAAAGCATATTCTTTATACCTTTTTGTCTGCATGCATGTGCAAGCATGTTCAACTGTGTACATTCATGTTTTTAAAAAAAAAAAACTGGTAACAAAGAGAACCTTGTATGTGATGAAATGGTGATGTATTGAAGTGCACTGATGGCCCAGTGAAAAGAGCTTTCTGGCTCTGGAATCAGAGACTTGAGGTTTGAATACCATTGGGGAGGTGGGGCAATGAGGCAATTGGGGTAAAATGACTTGCCCAAGATCACAAGTCAGTAAATGTTAAGTCTGAGACTGACTTTGAACTCAGGTTCTCCTCACTCCAGGCCTGGTGGTGCATCCATTGTGCCACTTAACTGCTCCAAATTAAATCTGAAAATGGGCTGTATATCTATCATATCTATATTTGGAGAGTGAACATACTCTTCTTCTAGTAGACTATAATCTTTGTAAGGATAGGGAAAGTTTCATTTTTGTTTTTTTATTTCTTCAATCCCTATTGATTTAGATCATTATATTGAAATGAATGGAAATCAGTGATAGTACAGATTGTACACTTTCCCTTTTTGTTTAGATTTAATGTTTTCCTATTTCCTTTGGATACTATGTCTTAAGACCTTAAGACTTTAAATCACATGGACAATGTGCAGAGATAAACATTTCTTTTTCGATATTTGCTCTTCTACAAAATGAAGGGGGTTGAACTAGGATGATTTCTGAGATTTCTTCCAGTTCTAAATTTTAAAAAAAATTCTTTTTTTGTAGGCAATTGGGATTAAGTTACTGTCCCATGGTCACACCGCTAATCTGAGGCTGGATTTGAACTCAGCTCCTCCTGACTCTAGGACCAATGCTCTATGCCATCTAACTGCCCAGACTTTTTAAAAAATAAAATTGTATTTACTTAGAAGCATTCGGAATATCACCAAAGCAACTGCAACTTTTTTGTGTGTCAATTACCAAATGGCATTTAGTTAATAGAACAACCATTATTATATATGCTTTATCCAAGACTACCAAGGATAAAAATAAACTACATCCTCATATATAACTAATTTGTGCATGTTTGTCTTATGTTTGTTATAGGGGAAAGAGGCACAGGACACAGTGGATAGAACCACAACTTGAAACTGGCCTTGGTCACTAGTTTGTGTGATCCTGAATAAGTCACTGCTAACTGTCTCAATTTCCTCATTAGTAAAATGGGGATGATAATAGCATCTACTTTACAAGGAGGGAGAATTGTTATGAGGATAAACTGGGAAAATATTTGTAAAGCATTTTCCGAATCTTTTAAACACAACATAAAAACTAGTTATTAGAAGACCTGAATTTAAATCTTGCTTCTGATATTTACTGACATGTAACTGTGAGCAAGTCACTTCATCTTGAAAGCTTTCAGATTCTTTATAGATGTGGGAATTGGATTTGAGAGCCTCTAACAGTCTTTTGCAGCTCTTACATCTATCATGTAAGATATGATTTTATATGGTTCATCAATTTCAAAAATGAAGACTTTGGCCAGTCAATATTACATTCTTAGCTGATGTGGTTCTGCAGCAAGCATCCAGGTTTATTCAGCCTGATTGTCTGTATTTACATTTGCATTGAAATAATTTGTCCAGAAACATCCTGTTCCAGGATATGTCCAGGTGCCTCGGCCCAGGTTTTATTTTTGTGCCAAAAATGGAAAGTTTGACTATCTCAAGTAATTAGGGTTATGCTGCCCTCTTGTGGTTCTTCTGAAAGGTGAGTCAGAATTAGCTCTTTTATTTTATTTTATGTTTTTTCTCTAAGAGTTTTACACAGCTAGTATTGGTAATCTGGATACTTAAATGACAAAATGGGAGTGGGGGAGAGAGGAAGAAAAGAAAAAGTAGAGAGAGACACAGGAATAAGAAAGAGGAGATACGAGTTTAGTAAGGAGAGGGAGAAACAAACAGACAGATAGAAAGGAGGAAGAAAAGGAGATAGACATGGGAGAAAGAAAGAGAGGAGATAAAAAGAGAGGAAGAAGGGAGAGGGAAAAAGACACAGAGAGACATAAAAAAGAGGAAGGAGAAAACAGGAAAAAGGAGAAAAGTGAGAAAAAGGATAGAAGGGAAGGAATAGTAGAGAAAGGAGGGAGAATGGAGAGAAAAAACATGGGAGGAGAAAATAAGAAGAGGAGAAAGAAATGATAATGGAGGAGGGGGGGGGAGGTGACTAAAAGGAAAGTAGGCAAACAGGGAGAAAAAGGTAGCATCAGATTCTGACTAAGGATAAGGATAAGGACTAAGGATAAAAATAAACTAATTTGTGCATGTTTGTCTGAGTGTGTGGCTCCTGCCAGGTCTGGATCCTGTCACCTCAGTGACCCTGAAGGCCACAGTCTCAGTTCCTTCCCACATTCCATTCCCAGGTAGCTCACCAGTCTAGGCAGGCTGGGGCCCTGCAGCAGCTTGTGCAGTGTATCTGCCTGCTGGGACTGGTTGTAGGCAGCATTTGGATGTAGGCAAGATTCAACTTTGCCTTTGCGGCTTTTTCCTTCCTTTCTACCTTTTAGACATCCACATTCAATCCTTTTATGGCCCCTTTCTGCATCTTGACTGCCACTGTGAAGCCCCATTGGTCCTGGAGATGTTCTCATGCTTCTAAATCCTTCTTTACCTTATTAGTTGATCATTTTGTCATTTCTAGGACCACTTAAGATGTGGTGTGAATGCTGAAAATTTCTGGTATTTTTTAGGAAGATATTTTTTCTTAGGGCCTGTCAGATCTCACTAATGGCCTTATCTTGTTCCCACCTTATTTCTTCCCTGCTTTATTTTATTGTGGCCTCATCTTGAATTCTCTTAAAGCTATTGTTTCTCCTGAATATCAGAAAATAAGACTTTTGTGTAGCATTTTAGGGCCTGTTAGCCAAATGATTACATTATGCAAAAGAAATTTGGCCTTGGAGTTGAAACCTCCTATGCATGTTATCTCCACTTAATGTAAGGAGAATTCTTTGAGAGTGGGTAGTTTTTTGTTGTTGTTTTTATTTTATTCTGAACTTAAGGAATAAAATAGAACATTTCTGTTAACATAGCAGAATCAAAAAAAAAAATGTGATTGCACATGTAACTGCAAATCTATTATGTACAACTTGCTATTTCTTTTAAATATATAATAAAGTTATAACTTTCTTTTTTTCTTTCTCCTCCCTACCTAGAAATGGCTATAATTAGAAACCTATCCATATACACACATACCTACCCCACCCACCCCCACATATATACATGATATGTATATATATTTATACACCCACATCTCCCCACACATAAACACAAATGTAAAATCATACATACTTCTGTTTATCAGTTCTTTCTTTGAATGCAGACAAGTATTAACTTACTGTTATAATCCCAATCCCAGTGTTTAACGTGATGCCCCTTTACATGTGCCCTTGATCCCCGTGTCCTTCTGATTTCTCCGGCAAAGTGTTTCCACTATCAATCCCCTTTTCTCTTTTATTTTCTCTGAAATTTTCTCTCCAAGGATACCAAAGCTCTCTTTTATTATTGATCCTAATACATTTTTTTTTCAGTTCTCATACTTTTTGATTTCCTTGTAGTATTTTATAATACTGAAGAACTCTTTGTTGACAATCTAGCCTAGATGATCATGCTGTTTTTCTCTTCTGATTCTCCTATTACTTATTTAACAAAACCTTCTTAGTTCCTTTAATGATTTTTCATCCATATTATGCCAAAGACCTGCCTTGCCGGGCTCTTCCATTGTTGTAGACAAGGATAATATATGGACCTGCCTTATCCTTCTAACATATATTCTAGGCAGGTGTCCCCTTTAGCCACCTACAGGCCACCTCAGAATCAGCCTTGCCTCTTCCCAGACTCTTTTTATGGTTCCCCCATCCCATCTTTTCAATCATAGACTGCCTGACATCTTGGGATGTTTCTATCTGAGGATGAATTCCTTTGGACAGTAATAACCTATTTTGTACTAATTCCTCAATAATTGATACAGTCCTATTCCATCATATCCAATCCTTCCTAATGATTCTGAATGCCCAGTTGCCATTATTCAAACCCAGTACTGGCAACTTCCTTATTTCTATCACTCTCAACTCAATTCTGTACTATTTCTTCCTATCTCCACCCCAAACTCTAACTATCTAAACTCTAAACTCTATCTCTAACCTCTAAAACTATCTAACCATGCTTCCTGGAATCTATATGCCATACATTGGACATTAGAATTCATATTAAACCTTTTCCTTTGTCATTCCCTCCTGATGACTCAAGTTACCCTGGTTATCCTTTCCAGCACAGATTATACTTTCACTAATTCACCTAAACTCATGATGGAGTAGTTGAATCTCAAGAAGATATTATGAGAAAATTTGAAGAATATGGTACATATTAGGTACATCCTACCTATAGGCAAACAATTTATAATAAACAGAGAGCAGTAAGAAGTCTAAAATAGAATATTTTGATATTAAATTAAGTTTTTTTATACAAATAAAACAAATCAAAAGGAAAGCAGAAAATTGAAGAAAAACATTTTTGTACAGTTTCTCAAATAAAGGTTTCATATCTCAAATAAATCATAGCATATCTCAAGCATCATATGCTAAACTTCTTCTCCCTTGAGGTTCATTCAATACATATTTATCACCCTTTCCTTTCTTCTTCTTTAACGAGTTCAGTTCCTGACTCACAGATCTTCTCTCCTTCCCAAATCCAGTTCTCATATTAGGAGACTTCAGTATCCATATCAGTATCCTAGCAAACACCACGACTTCCCAATTTTTCATTTGTTATCACTTCCTTCTCACCACAGCTATATGCAGAAATGGTCAAATGCTGGATTTTGATATCACCATCAAAAATTTCACATCCATGTTTGTGAACCCTAAAATTGCTTTATTAAATAATAAGCTGTTGTCATCCCAACTTTCCCTCTGTCTTGTGATTCTAAACTGTTTTTCATTTTCATCATGATTTTTAATCTCTTGATCCTTTCAGTTCTTCCTCAAGTTATCACCCCAGCACAAGCTACTCTCCTCATCTTTTGACTGTCTTGACCTATTGGTGAATCCCGTTCAACTCTATGCTGTCTTCAGTCTCTTGCCAATTTATCCAATAAAATCTCTTGTCCTTTCAAACCCCAGCTTGGATGCTTTAGCAGTCACCTCACACCTACCTCACTCCTACTTATGTATTGTTGAACCAAACTGAAGAAATTCATAAAACCCTTTGTCTACTATGAGTTCATGTTACATAATCTCAACTGGACCCTCATTTTGGCAGGACAATCCTTTTATACCTTAATTGACTCACCATCTTACTCACCACAGAGGCTTTCCTTTTTTTTTTTAACATTTGTTTTTAAAATTTTGAGTTCCAGATTCTTTCCGTTTCTCCCTCCCTGCCATTGAAAAGGAACATGTGAAATTATATAAAACGTTTCCATAAAAGTCAATATGGAAGCTTTTCTAAGCCTCTTGAGCCCTCCTAGGATACCCCATAGCTCTCCCTTCCCCTGAACCTTGCTTCATCTTCCTTCCTTCCTTCCTTCCTTCCTTCCTTCCTTCCTTCCTTCCTTCCTTCCTTCCTTCCTTCCCTCCTTCCTTCCTTCCTTCCTTCTTTCCTTTCTCTTTTTCTCTCTTTCTTTTTAAAAATTTCTTTTCTTTCTTTCTTTTTTTGCTGAGGCAATTGGGGTTAAGTGACTTGCCCAGCGTCACACAACTAGGAAGTGTTAAATGTATGAGATCTGATTTGAACTCAGGTCCTCCTGACTTCAGGGCTGATGCTCTATCCACTGCACCACCTAGCTGCCATTTGCTTCATATTTCATTGAAGAAATGGAGGCTATTTCCAAGCAATGGATACTCATCTTAGGATGGTTATGGATTTGAACTTTACCTTTACACAGAGAAGTTTCTCAGTTTCATTTTTCTTATGTGTAACCACATGTAAACCTCTCAAGCTTTATTTTCTTTGTATGTGATCATGGGTAAGTCTCAACTTCATTTTCCCCATATGTTAAAAAGAAACACAAATAGTATCTATGCCTAGCACCTGCCTTCTAGAAATATTAAAGAATTAAATGAGATAATGAATGTGCAATGGTTTCTAAATTTTGAATCTAAATCAACCCATTAATCAACAAGTATTTATTAAGCACATGAGCCAGGCACTTTGCAAAATGTTGTGGATACAAATACGATGAATGAAACCATTTCTATTCATAAAGAGTTTATATTTTAATAGGGTGTATATATGGGTATTATTGTTGTTATTATTTTTAATTCATGGTAGTAATAGTAGTAATAAGTGACAGGAATAACAGTAGTTGTAATAGTAGGAGTGGTAGTAATGATAGTGGTAGTAAGATAAGGATGAGTTGTAGTAGTGAGGAAACATATCCTTACCTGCTGGTCCTCTACCCAAAGGAATATAAATTTTAATTGTTGGAAAAAAAAAATCTAGCCCATAAAATCCAAGATAACCTATCTTGGAGTTTGTGGGCTAGATTATTTTCTTTTCATTACTTATTTATCCTGTACTTAAAAAAAAAAAAAAAACTGGGACAATTAGCTCTTTTGCCCCCAGTATGGTATCTTAAAATATAATACTGGAAAGCCAGGCTTTGAAAAAGCCCATTGGAATTCAAATGGAACTATTAGACTATGCCTTAAGCCTAAATCACTCTTGACTCTCATTGATTGGTAATGACAATAGTAATAGTGGTAGCAGTTATGGTGGTGGTGGTCATAGTTGTGGTGATAGTAGTGGTAGTAATAATGACAATAGTAGTAGTAATAGTGATAGAAATAGTAGCAATCATAGTTATAATGAGAGAAGTTGTAGTAGTTTTAGTAGTAGTAATACTGGTAGAAATAGTAGCAATCATAGTTATAATGAGAGAAGTTGTAGTAGTTTTAGTAGTAGTAATAGTGATAGATATAATGGTAGTAGAAAAAATAATAGTTGTAGTAGTCATAGCAGGAGCAGTAGTAGCAACAAGTGGCGGTGGTGGTTTCTGCTGCCATCAGTAATAAAAAAAGATCTCTCTCATTAGAGTAAGTCATTGATTTCTTAAAGCCTTTTGGGGCAAGCTAGATGATGCAGTAGAAAAAGCCCTGAAATTAGGAAAACCTCAGTTCACTTAATGAGAAAATAAGGGTCTAAAGAAGATCTCTGATCCTAGCTGTGTGACCATTGGTAAGTAAGTAATTTAACCCATGTTTGCCTCAGTTTTCTCATCTTTAAAATGAACACAATAACAGAACTTACCTTGCAGAGCTGTTGTGAAGACAAATGCTATGATATCTAGCTTATATAATAATATATTAATATTAATTATTTTTATTATTAATTAATAATATATATTAATATAATAATAATATTTAATTTAAATAAATTTATTTAGGGTTTAAATAAATTTAGGGTTTAAAAAATAAATAAAATAAATTTAATTTAAATAATAATAATAATAAAAATAAACTAATAATAATAAATATTATTAATTAATATTAATATATTAATAATATAATATAATGTATATAATATATATTATACATATTATATATAAATATTAAGAGCTTACTGAGCCTGGTATATAGTAGATGATATATAAATGTTAGCTATTTATTTATTTAAATTTAGATTATATAAATATATAATATAAAACCGTTAATTTAAAAAATAATTTATTTATTAAGATGACAAGATAGTGAGAAACCCGGAACCCAGGAAGTTAGGTATCTGATTCTGTCTAGAATTCTACTCTAGATTTGTTCTACTCATTGTATCATGGACTCTGTCTCTCTAGTAAAGGCCTATCAATTTCTGACCTTAATGAATTGAAAAGTTCTCCAGATTATTAGAAAGTTTCCAACTTAATGAAAATGTTTATCTAACTCATAATTGGGAAGATTGTCTGCTGGACAGCTACTGAAAGGGGCACAGAGATTTTTCAGTGACTGTAGCATTTCTACATGCAGGCCAAGGGCATCCTGATGCTGCCATAGGTGAAAGGGTATTTTTCATCATTTGCAAGAGCAGCAAAACTGCCTGTATTTCTAATTGACTTGACATATCTATTGGTCAAATGAAGACTGGTTTGAGCAAGGAGGCCTCTTGGCAGACATTTGGAGAGCTGTGCCCAGATTGCAGGATTTCTTGAATTTCATTGGGAGTGATCTTTAGATGTGGTCTTATATCAAGGAGGTCTTACATCAAAAGTTGATGTGATGTCTCTAAGGCAACCATATGTTAGGGAGATGGCCTTCAACAATCAAGGAACATTTTGAGATTCCATTGAGGGTGTTGAAAGTTTCATCTGTAGAAAGATAAAAAAAGACTTGTGACTTTCTTTGCTATGCATTTCTGGAAGCTGTTAAATTCTTGACTTTTATTTTAAAGCTTCTAAATTCTTGGCTAAAGACTACAAGGATTATTGCACTATATTGTTGTTCAGTTGTGTCTGACTTTCTGTGACCCCATTTGGAGTTTTTGAGCAAAAATGCTGGGGTAGTTTGACAAACAGGCTTAAGTGACTTGCCCAGGCTCCTATAACTAAGAAGTGTCTGAGACCAGATTGGAACTCAGGAAAATAAGTTTCTGACTCTAGGCCTGGCACTCTAGCCACCATGGCATTACCTAGTTGCCCAAAAATCACTTTGCTACAGAGGTTCAGATCTAGCCAAAAACATGACTGCTGACAGTGTTCAGCTGCCATAATTGTCAAATAGTATGGTGTAGTGGACAATTCACTGGACATGGAGTTGGAAGATTTGGGTTTGAATACTGCCTCTGACACTATGTGACTCTGGGAGAATTATCTAATCTTTCTGTGCCTCAGTTTCCTTCATTTGTAAAATGTCTAGGTTGGGCTTGATGCCTTCTAAAGTCCCTTTCTACCCTAAATTTATGACCCTATAATCTTATTAGTTGCCTAGAAGGCAATAGTTGAAGAAACAAAATGGTATGGAGGCAAAGTGTATGGTAAAAGAAATGCTAGGTTTGGGGTCAGAGAAACTGAGTTTTGAATCCTGGCTTTGTCAATTATTTCCATTTTTAGACCTCAGTTTCTTCATTGCTCTAATGAAGGGGATGAACTAGATCGTTTCTAAGGTTCTAAGGTTTTAGCCAGCTCTAAAACCTATAATAAATTCTAGTGACTTTTTATACTTGTACTCAGCAGGCACAAATGCAAACTCCTTTAGTATTTCACACCCTTCACAGCCTCACTCCAATTTGGAAGTTTTAAATTCCCCTTCAGATACTAAAATGTCTTGCCAGACTGGGCCATTTGCTTTTCTTATGTCATATCTTGCTGTCTTTGCATTAACTCAGTACAAAGGCTGGGGAATTGCCCGTTCATTCCTATTTCTTAGAATCTCTCCTTTTCATCAAAGCTCACCGAAACCATCATCTTCTCCATGAAATCTTTACTGATTCTCCCTAGCTGCTGATGCCTCTCCGTCAAAATTAACTTGTATTCATTTGTCTATAATTATTTTGTATATGTCTCTATAGACTTCCTCCTCTCGCATTAGAATGTAAGCTGCTTTAAAATTTTTTTCTCAAAAGCATTTTATTTTTTTCCAAATACATGCAAAGATGATTTTCAATATTAATTTTGTATGATTTTGTGTTCCAAATTTTTCTCCCTTCTTCCCTTATATCCTTCCCCTTCCCCAAGAGAGCAAGTAATCTGATATAGGTTAAATATGTTCAATCTTTTAATCACATTTCCATAAATTTCATGTTGGGTAAGAAAAATCAGACCAAAAGGAAAAAAAAAACACAAGAAAGAAAAAAATCAACTAACCAACCAAAAAAGATGACAATGCAATGCTTCCATTAGCATTCAGTCTCCATAGTTCTCGCTTTCTGGATGCAGATGTCATTTTCCATCCCAGATCTATTGGAATTGTCTTGAATGACCACATTGTTGAGAAGAGCCAAGTCCATCGCAACTGATAGTCACATAATCTTTTACTGTGTATAATGTTTTCCTGGTTCTGCTCACTTCATACAGCATCCGATCATGTAAGTCTCTCCAGGCTTTTCTGAAATCAGCCACTTCATCATTTCTTATAGAACAGTAATATTCCATTACATTCATGTGCCATAACTTATTCAGCTATTCCCAACTGATGAGCATCCACTTAGAATGTAAGCTGCTTGAGAGCAAGAGTTATTTCATTTTTATCTTCATATTCCCAGGGATTATCACATCACATAAATGCTTTTTCAATAGGTTTTTTGATAATGACAAGTCTATCTTTTGCCTAAAGGATCATTTTTGTATATTTCTTTCTATGTTAAGTGTGCAGAGTATTTTAATGAATTGTTCTCCAGATAGTTTAGCTACTACAAATTATATATAGTAAGTGGAACATAGTGGTCATGTCTTCAATGAGGCAAATGCTTTCACATTTTGCTGCTGTTGATTCCCTTTCCCCACTATGAGTTGTGTACACTGTTTTGATTATGTAGTATTTAAAATGATCATTCAATCCACAAGCAATTATTAAACACCTATTATGATTCAAGCATAGTGTAACTGATATCATCTGTTCTTGAAGAGGATCAAAATGATACCACTATATTAGTGAAGTTATAGTATGACTGTGGCTGATCAGACCAATACAAACTCCAAAGCTCTATCACAGGTCCCTTACAAGTAGTCCATGTGACCATTTGGGATGGATTCTCTAAATTTGTGCATGGGCCAAGCACTGGGGATATGAAGATAAAAGGAAAGCATCCTCAGTCCTCAAGAAACTTATTCCATTGGAGGAGATATCATATATATATACAAGGTAACCTTGAAAGGGAAGGCATTTGTACATGTGGGGAACCAGAAAAAGCCTCATGTAGAAGAAGCTGCTTGAGCTGAATCCAGAAGTAAAGCTGAGATTCCAGGTATTAGAAATTGTGAGAGAGAATTCCAGGTATGAAAAATGAATAGTCAGTACAAAGGAATGCAGACAGGGAATGCAGTATGATGTATAAAGAACTGAGTAGGTCAGTGTGATCCTGGGAAGCTTATTTAATTATTCTTGGGCTCAGTTTCCCTCTTTGTAAAATGGAGAGAATAATAGGACCCACCTCATAGGGTTTTGTGAGAATCAAATGAGATGACATGTAATAGATTTACAAACCTTAAAGTGCTAAATAAATATTGGCTCTTCTGGCTGGATTGCAGAGGGAGGGGAATTATGTATAAGTAGACTGGAAATATAGGTAGGAAACATTATAAAGAGCTTTAAATGGCAGACAGAGTTTGTATTTTATCCAAGAGGGAATAGGAAGCCATTGAAGTTTGATTTGGGATGTGACATAAAATTTGAAACATCTAATAAGCAGTCATATTTGGACTCAGGAGAAAGGCCATAATTAAGTGTATAAAAACAGTAAATTCAGGAATAAGAGACAATCAGGAGAGAAATTCAGGAGGGAGGATTCAGGAGAGGCTAAGGACAGCTAGGTGGCGCCCACAGAGTGCAATGCTCAGACTCACCTTTCTAAATTCAAATATGGCCTCAGACACTTCCTAGCTGTGTTATGGGGCAAGTTACTTAACCCCATTTTCCTTAGTTTCCTCTTCTATAAAATGAACTGCAGAAGGAAATAGCAAACTATTCTAATATCTCTGCCAAGAAAATCCTAAATGGGGTCACAAAGAATCAAACATTACTGAAATGAATGAACAACAACAAAGGATCAAGGACAGAGCGCTGAGAGACTTCATAATTAGTGGTCAGATATAGACAAAGATTCTGCAAAAGAGAAAGAAAAAGTGGTCGAATAGGAGGAAAGAGAAATAAGAGTTGTGTCAGAAGAAAAAAATTAGAGAAGAACGAATATCCAAGTGGAGAAATGATCAGTTTGATCAGATGCTTCAGAGAAATAATAAAGGATAAAAATGAAAAAAAAACAAAACATTAATTTGGCAAGCAAAAGACCCTTTGTGCTTTTGGAGAGAGCAGTTTCAAGTGAGGGATGAGCTAAGAAGTCATGTTGCAGAAAGCCAAAAGAATAAAAAGAGAGGAAATGATGAGAGTTTTTTTCTAGGAGTTTAGCTGAGATAAATAAGTCAATATCTTTCAAATGATAGAATTTGTTGAGTTTTTTTAGACTGAACATATTTGTAGACAATACAGAAATTTATCCTTGGTTCTCAAAGATGACTGTGATATCATGGAAGTGATTCTGTGATGTATAAGTGAATTGGATTTAAGTGAGTCAGGGATGTGCAAAGTCACCTGTCTCACTTTTTCCTATGAAGCCATCTGGGTTCACTGGCAAGTCATGGATCAACTGAAGATGGCCTTGGATGCAGTGGGAGCTTCACTTTTTAAACTTAAGGCCTTTAATAGTTTGATTGAGGCAACACCCATATCCTATCTTGAATTGAAAAGTACTTCTGAGCTCTTTTTGTAGTGTCAAAGAACTGGAAACTGAGTAGATACCCATAAAGTGGGAAATGGCGGCGCCCACAGAGTGCAATGCTCAGACTCACCTTTCTAAATTCAAATATGGCCTCAGACACTTCCTAGCTGTGTTATGGGGCAAGTTACTTAACCCCATTTTCCTTAGTTTCCTCTTCTATAAAATGAACTGCAGAAGGAAATAGCAAACTATTCTAATATCTCTGCCAAGAAAATCCTAAATGGGGTCACAAAGAATCAAACATTACTGAAATGAATGAACAACAACAAAGGATCAAGGACAGAGCGCTGAGAGACTTCATAATTAGTGGTCAGATATAGACAAAGATTCTGCAAAAGAGAAAGAAAAAGTGGTCGAATAGGAGGAAAGAGAAATAAGAGTTGTGTCAGAAGAAAAAAATTAGAGAAGAACGAATATCCAAGTGGAGAAATGATCAGTTTGATCAGATGCTTCAGAGAAATAATAAAGGATAAAAATGAAAAAAAAAAACATTAATTTGGTAAGCAAAAGACCCTTTGTGCCTTTGGAGAGAGCAGTTTCAAGTGAGGGATGAGCTAAGAAGTCATGTTGCAGAAAGCCAAAAGAATAAAAAGAGAGGAAATGATGAGAGTTTTTTTCTAGGAGTTTAGCTGAGATAAATAAGTCAATGTCTTTCAAATGATAGAATTTGTTGAGTTTTTTTAGACTGAACATATTTGTAGACAATACAGAAATTTATCCTTGGTTCTCAAAGATGACTGTGATATCATGGAAGTGATTCTGTGATGTACAAGTGAATTGGATTTAAGTGAGTCAGGGATGTGCAAAGTCACCTGTCTCACTTTTTCCTATGAAGCCATCTGGGTCCACTGGCAAGTCATGGATCAACTGAAGATGGCCTTGGATGCAGTGGGAGCTTCACTTTTTAAACTTAAGGCCTTTAATAGTTTGATTGAGGCAACACCCATATCCTATCTTGAATTGAAAAGTACTTCTGAGCTCTTTTTGTAGTGTCAAAGAACTGGAAACTGAGTAGATACCCATAAAGTGGGAAATGGCTGAATAAGTTATGGTATATGAATTTTATGGAATATTATTGTTCTATACAAAATGACCAGCAAGATGATTTCAGAAAGGCTTGGAGATACTTACATAAGCTGATGCTAAGTGAAGTGAGTATAACCAAGAGAATATTGTATGTAGGAACAAGAAGATTGTGTAGACTATCAGTTGTGATGGATTTGGCTCTTCTCAACAGTGTGGTGATTCAAGGCAATTTCAATAGACTTGTGATGGAGAGAGTCATCTGCATCTAAAAAGAGGACTATGGGGACTGACTATGGATCACAACATGGTGTTTTCACTTTTTTTTTTGGTTGTTTGCTTGATTTTTGTTTTCCTTTTCATTTTTTTCCTTTTGGATATGATTTTTCTTATGCAGCATGATAAATGTGGAAATGTATATAGAAGAATTGTACATGTTTAACTTATATTGGATTACTTGCTATCTAGGGGAGGGGATAGTGAGAAGGGAGAGAGAAATTTGGAATACAAGGTTTTGTAAGGGTGAATATTGAAAACTATTTTGGCATATATTTTGAAAATAAAAAAAATTATTTATTTTAATTATAGCTTTTTATTTTCAAAATATATGCCTGGATAATTTTTGACATTCACTCCTACAAAACCCTGTGTTCTAATTTCCCCCCTCCCTTTCCTCCTTCCCCCAGTCAGCAAGTGATCCAATATATGTACTATTCCTCTATATGTATTTCCACAAATATCATGCTGCACAAGAAAAATTAGATCCAAAAGGGAAAAAATGAGAAAGGAAACAAAATGCAAGCAAAAAACAACAAAAAGAGTAAAAACACTATGTTGTGGTCTACATTCAGTTCCCACTGTTCCCTCTCTGGGTGTAGATGCTTTTCTTCATCACAAAACCATTGGAACTGGTCTGAATCACCTCACTGTTGATGAGAACCGTGTCCATCAGAAATGATCATCATATAATCTTGCTATTGCCATATATAATGATCTCCTGTTCTGCTCATTTCATTTAGCATCAGTTCATGTAAGTCTCTCCAGGCTTCTCTGAAGTCATCCTGAAAATTATTATTAAAAAAATATATATATCCATTTTTCCCCTTGGGGGAAAAAAAGGTATTTCTGAGGTTATCTAGTACAGCCTTTGATACTATTTAGGAATGGTGAGGAAACTGAAGGCTAGGGAGACTATGCTTTGTCCAAGATTATACAGAAAATAGATGTCAGAAAAAGGACTTGAACATTTACATTGAAATCTATTAAGAAGTTAGAAGTTAGGGTAAGAGGAAGACAGAATCAGGAACTGAATTCATTGAAATAGGAAAGTAAATATCCTGGACGGGGGTTGGTGGGTAACAGCCAATAGCATCTGGATTGGGTGATTAATGGACAGAGTGAAGGAGGAGAAACTGCAGAGTGAGGACCAGAGAGGGAAAGTCTGGAAGGAGTGATGAGAATCAAGGAGTATCCTGACTTTTGGTCTGGGACTGACTTTTGGTTTGGGTCATGTGTATCCCAGTGAGCTCCAAAAGATGGTGAAGAAGAGATCCACCATAAAGGAAAGTTTGTATTACCATTAATGACATCATAGTACTTAATTTAAGAATTACTTATTAAGCATCTGCTGTTTTCCAATCACCATTCATGAGTCAAGAAATATTTATTCTGCCTCTTATGTTCCAAGAACTGTTCTAAACACTGGAAACCCAAAGAACAATATCAAACTCAATGGCTGAACTCAACCAGAAGCTGAAGAGAATGTAAAATTTAGGTATGCTTTGGTCCCTAACCCCATGGAGTTTAGTTTAGTTTTGTCATTCAGATATCCTATTGCCATTTGACCTATTTTATGTTTATGTCTCATGTTTTTTTTTTTAATTTTAATTTTTTTTTTATTTAATAGCCTTTTATTTACAGGTTATATGTATGGGTAACTTTACAGCATTAACAATTGCCAAACCTCTTGTTCCAATTTTTCATCTTTTACCCCCTCCCCCCTCCCCCAGATGGCAGGATGACCAGTAGATGTTAAATATATTCAAATATAAATTAGATACACAATAAGTATACATGACCAAACTATTATTTTGCTGTACAAAAAGAATCAGACTCTGAAATATTGTACAATTAGCTTGTGAAGGAAATCAAAAATGCAGGTGGGCATAAATATGGGGATTGGGAATTCAATGTAATGGTTTTTAGTCATCTCCCAGAGTTCTTTCTCTGGGCGTAGCTAGCTCAGTTCATTACTGCTCCATTGGAAATGATTTGGTTGATCTCATTGCTGAGGATGGCCAGGCCCATCAGAACTGGTCATCATATAATATTGTTGTTGAAGTATATAATGATCTCCTGGTCCTGCTCATTTCACTCAGCATCAGTTCGTGTAAGTCTCTCCAGCCTTTCTGAAATCATCCTGTTGGTCATTTCTTACAGAACAATAATATTCCATAATATTCATATACCACAATTTATTCAGCCATTCTCCAACTGATGGACATCCATTCAGTTTCCAGTTTCTAGCCACTACAAAGAGGGCTGCCACAAACATTTGTGCACATACAAGTCCCTTTCCCTTCTTTATGATCTCTTTGGGATATAAGCCCAGTAGTAACACTGCTGGATCAAAGGGTATGCACAGTTTGATAACTTTTTGAGCATAGTTCCAAACTACTCTCCAGAATGGTTGGATTCGTTCACAACTCCACCAACAATGCATCAATGTGCCCGTTTTCCTGCATCCCCTCCAACAATCATCATTATTTTTTCCTGTCATCTTAGCCAATCTGACAGGTGTGTTGTGGTATCTTAGAGTTGTCTTAATTTGCATTTCTCTGATTAATAATGACTTGGAGCATCTTTTCATATGACTAGAAATAGTTTCCATTTCTTCATCTGAGAATTGTCTGTTCATATCCCTTGACCATTTTTCAATTGGAGAATGGCTTGATTTTTTGTAAATTAGAGTTAATTCTCTTTATATTTTGGAAATGAGGCCTTTATCAGAACCTTTGTATGTCTCATGTTTTGAACAAGACAGCAAGCTTCTTTATACCAGTGACTGTTTTTTGATCAGAGATTGTGGTTAAATCTAAAATGTTTTTAAACTAAAAAATATGCCTCATCGCCATTTGCTTTTTTACCCTGTAGATAGGAAAAGCACTAATGCTATTCTGCTTCTAACCTTTTCTTCTGAGTCTTGAAGATTCAGAATCCCCATGCAACAGATATATTAATAACTATGAAAATATTTATTGTCTGTCTCTGAGAGAGATCATTAACTCATTTCTACATCATCCACCTGGTCCCCTAGAAGCTGAGGCCAAGGGATGTTGATTAGCTTTTGATGGTGTGTTACAGATAGCTATTGGCAGCTCTGCCAAAGATCTTTCCCCCTGAACAAGGGTCAAGGGACTCTAGTTAATGATAAATATTCCTTCCCTTTTCAGAGCAGGCAATGTGGGGCCCTGAGTAGTTTCCATGGCTGCACTTGTAGGCATCTAGATATAGGAAATCATTTACTTTTAATCTTCTCATTTCTGTGTGTAGCAAAAAGGAACTGTGTATTCTATATTTGTGATTTTGCCATAGTAGCTGCTAAAAGGATTAAAAATAGAATGTATAAATAGTGATGTCTGATATAAATTATATCTAGAAAAGAGTTACAGGCAAAAAAAATTAACATTTATTGTCTTTCAATTCTTCTTTTCTTCCTGCATTCAAAACAATATCTCTCTGTCTGATCCTTTTAACAATAATGATGAGTTCTTTATTTCTCATCCTCTACAACTCTCTACTTTTGCAGTCTTTATGATCCGAATCCCAAAGATGCTTACAGAGATCAGGCAGGTAATATACCTATTGTATGCTCCTGTTTTCCTCAGTTTTCCACAATGAGGAGCTATAACTGCATCATGTTGGAGCAGACAGATTTTTAGAGATGGAAGCTTGAGTAAAGGCCCGATGGTAAGAATAAACAGAAGTTGCTGCTTGTAGATGGACAAGAAATGAGAAATCAGTTCATGAGATCCACCTTGGAAATCTAAGGATATTGAAATCTGGCTTCAGATTTTAATAACAGCCCAAATGAGAGATGACCTGTCTATGTAGCTTGCTCATGACCAAGGCGTTTTTTTTTTTTTTAAACTTAGAATGTGAATCTTACCTTAAGGTAGTTAATTCTTTCAAAGAAGTGAACTTTTCTTGTTTCTCTTAAAAGTATCCTCTTCCAACCATTCTGGAGAACAATTTGGAACTATGCTCAAAAAGTTATCAAACTGTTCAAACCCTTTGATCCAGCAGTGTTACTACTGGGCTTATATCCCAAAGAGATATTAGAGAAGGGAAAGGGACCTGTATGTGCCGAAATGCTTGTAGCAGCCCTTTTTGTAGTGGCTAGAAACTGGAAAACGAATGGATGCCCATCAATTGGAGAATGGTTGGGTAAATTGTGGTATATGAATGTCATGGAATATTATTGTTCTGTAAGAAGTGACTAGCTGGATGAATATAGAGAGGCTTGAAGAGACTTACATGAACTGATGCTGAGTGAAATGAGCAGAACCAGGAGATCATTATACATTTCAACCACAATACTCTATGATGATATGTTCTGATGGAAGTGGATATCTTCAACAATGAGAAGATCCAATTCAATTCTAATGGAGCAGTAATGAACTGAACTAGCTACACCCAGAGAAAGAACACTGGAAAGAGAATGTGAACTACTTGAATTTTTGTTTTTCTTTCCAGGTTATTTTTACCTTTCTGAATCCGATTTTTCTTGTGCAACAGGAGAACTGTACAGATATGTACACATATATTTTATTTAAGATATATTTTAACATGTTTAACATGTATTAGACTGCCTGCCATCTAGGGCAGGGGGTGGAGGGAGGGAAGGGAAAAGCTGAAACAGAAATGATTGTAAGGGACAATGTTGAAAAATTACCTATGCATATGTTCTGTCAATAAAAAGCTATAATAAAAAAATAAGTATCCTCCAATTTGGCTAATATGGAATATGTATATGTGCATGGGCTATAGCAATTGAGTTAAGTAATAACTTAACACTTTTGTTTTAGGGGAAAAGGAAACTTAATTTGAAATCAAGAGACCTAATTCTCAAATTTTTACTGCTACTATGAATTATTGGGCAAATCATTTAATTTCCTTAGGCTTCAGTTTACTTAATTGTAAAGTGAGGAAGTCAAATTCAGTGAACTAAATGGTCTCAAGTTCCATATCTGTGATCCTATGATTTGTTACTCTCTTCCACTGGAAAGGACCAAAAAAATTTCCTGTAGAGGCCTAAGGCTGGAATTTACAATCTGAGGTAGTTTTGGCACTGGGATCATCTGACCTCTTAGGAAATTTCTAAGATTAACATGTTGTGAGGCTCAGTGCTCGTGCCATTTATAGCATGTTTCATTCCTGGCTAATGTCCATCAGTAGTTCCTAGATCCCTCCACGGCTGTGTAGTTATTTTTGTTTTCAACCAAATGGTTTATTTAATTAAAGTTCTTCATTAGGGGCTATTAGCTTGTTAAATGAATGTTAAAAATTAGCTTTGGGGACAAAAAAATTAATAAAAGCCAGTTGATCATTTGTTCACATTCAACACAAGACTAAAGGGACATTTAAAATTCTTGGTTCAAATTTGACTAAAATCTATCATTTTTCTTGAAGATAAAACTAGTAGGAACCTTAAGGATGATGAATTAAGAAAATTTGCTGTAATTTATAGGAATAAATGGTAGTAAAATTCTTTATTGTATTTTTTACGTTTATAATTATTATATATCATTTTAATTTACCTTTCAAAAATGTTTTATTGATTTTTAAAAATTGATTCTATTTCATAATATCACCCAAATAGAATCTTCTTGTAGAGAAGAAGTATAGCTAAGCAAAGCAAATCAATACCTTGACCACTTCTGGCTGTATATATCTCATTCCACATCTGTATTGCCTAACCCCTCTTCAAACAGAAGAAAAAAAAAATCAATCATTGTCAAAAGCATAAGATCACTGAATTTATCTGAGTTCTAATGATTTTCAGTATTTCTTTTCTTTATATTGTGATGATTGTATATGTTGTTCTATTGGTTTAGCTTACTTGGCATCAATTCATAAAAATTTCACCAGATTCCTCAGAATTCTCAGAATTCATCATTTTTTATGACCACAATGATACTCCATTATATTACTTAACTATGGTCTGTTCAATAATTTCCCAACAGATGGGTTTACTTAGTTTTTGTTTTTGTTGCAATGATAAAGTGTGCCTCCATGATTATTTTGTTATTACATAAGATCTTTTTTTTTTCTCATTGACTTCCTTCAGAACTTGTAGTGGATCTCCAGGTCATAGAATATGAACAAATTACACGTGTTTTTCATATAATTCCAAATTGTTTTTCAGATGTGTTAAATTGTAACACTAACATTATATTATTATATCTGTTTTCCTACAATTCCTGTAGCATTTATTAATTCTATTAAAATTTTCTTAATCAAAATGATAAATACATGATTGAAAACTCAGCTGCTTTAATTTTTCTTTCTTTATTATCAAGGATTTGGTGCAATCTCCTATATGGTTGCTGACCATTTATAATTCTTTTGAAAATTTAAAAATTTAAATTCATTCCTGAGTGAATGAATGAATAAAATGAAAAATCTTAATAAATTATTTTATTTGTTTCAGATATGCCCATTGCAATTATCTTGGTGAAAAATGTAAGTGCCTACCAGACTGTCCAGTTTGTCCTTCTCTATCTGCCATGTCCTCTAAAATGACAGCATTCACTTCTTCCCAAAGTTTTCATTTTTTCTCTTTCAGCCACCACTCTTTCTTTACAAGACCAGTGCAGAATAGTTCCCCTACAAATTATTTCTGCCTTTGAAAAAATCAATAAAATAAGCAAGCATATCTCTCTGCTTTGTTTTTCTTGGCAAGGATCTTCTGAAAGTGTCTGAATGGTCACATCCTTCCTCACTGTCATTCTCTCTTCTTTAGGGCCCCACCTTCTATATCACATCAGATCACATCTTTGTATGAATTGAGGAGTCTGAATGGATTGGATAATTTGTTTTTCTAACAAGTCAAGCTTGATACTGATAAAAATCCACTATCATTGTTATTATCTGGTATGGTATTTTTCCTCTGCCAATTCTCTAAAGCTTCTATTTAGTGACCCTTGGAACTGATCTAAGATATATCTTAGATAAAGCTGCCTTTACTTAATTGACACTGAAAATCTAGTGACTACTAATTTATTGATTGGTAAACTTAGTGGTGATAACTAGCAGAGCTTTTCAATAAGGACCAGACCAATGAGGCATTTGCTGGAGGGGTGAAAAACTGAGAAGGACTGAAAAAGAATATGAAATATGCATCTACTATCCCAAACATATCCATTAGGATAAAAGAGGGTACTGAAAAATAATATAAAATATGCATCTACTATCCCAAGCATATCCATTAGGATAAAAGAAGGGAGCAAGTTATGATGGTGTCAGGAGACCTTTTATCTTAGTTTCCTTAATTTACATACTCATCTTTTCTTATTCTATTAACTTTCTAGATTATACTAGAAGTGAGTATAATACTTTAAAATATTAAAAATAAGGCATGATAGATGCTGCTACTACAATAGATAATTTCTCTAGTGCCATCAAATATATTATTCATTCTTTAAAAAAACATTTGAAAGTCTACTTTGGAGCAGCTAGGTGGCACAGTGGATAGAGCACCAGCTCTGAAGTCAGGAGGACCTGAGTTCAAATATGACCTTAGACACTAAACACTTGCTAACTGTGTGTCCTTGGGCAAATCACTTAATCCCAATTGCCTCAGAAAAAAAAAAAAGCCTACTTTGCAAAATATTACATATCCCCAAAGAAATTTGCCATCTAATAAGAAAAATGATATACACACAAATTAGGAGATAGGGAGAGAGAAGAAAAGAACGAGAGGGAGAGAGAAGTATTTGGAGAATAGTGCCTTTGAGTCCCCCACAGTTGTTGGAAGGGTGATGGGGGGATCAGGAATAAGCAAGCCAAACTAAAAAGAAGACTGAAAAAGAATAGCCAGCCAGATGGAAAAGAAACAAAGAAGACCAATTTGACAAAAAATCCTGAGAATAGAGATTATATCTAAGTGGAAAAGGTGGTTAACAGTGTCAAATGCTGCATAGATCAGCAGAATGAAAAAGGTCACTGGATTTGGCAATTGAGATGTCACTGGTAGCTTGGGAGAGAGCAATTTAGTTGAGCAAAATTGAAAGCCCATAGAGTGAGAAATTTGAGGTATTAAAACAGAGAAAGTAGCAGTAATATTTATTCATTACATTATTCATTAATTTTTTTTTAAGAATCAACAAGTATTTATTAGACATCTGCTTTATGCCAGACACACTGATAAGTGCTAGAGATATAAAGAAAGGAATTCACAGTCTAATGGGGGGAACATTACAGAGAATTATGTACAAAGGAAAATATACAGATTATATTGGAGATAATTTCAGGGAAGGGACTTACATTAAATGATATGGGGAAAGCAAAAGTTCAACTGTGAAATTTAGGAAGAGATATAGATAATAATTTAAGAGTAAAGAAAAAAAGAGCACCTATTTTATGTCAAATACTATGCTAAAAATGTTTTATAAATATTATCTTATTGATCCTCGTTTGATCTTACAAAAACTCTGGGAGGCAAATGCTGTTATTATCCCCATTTTACTGAGCCAAATAGAAATTTAAAAACTTGTCCAGGATTATACTGCTAAGTCTCTGAGGCTCAGTTCTTACTCTCTCTAGATCCTATTCACTGTACCAATTAGCTTCCTCTAAGGTTGAGGATTTTGAGGAGATGATATGGTCGAGTTGGTGGTTTTTAAAGTAGACATTATCTTTCTTTTACAGGTTATGGAGCTAATACTGAGACTGCTGAGTGCATCACAGCTACTAGATAACAATAGCTAGATTCAGACTCAGGACTTCCTGATTCCAAGTGCTTAGAACTCTATTCTATCCTCCAAGTTACCGCCCAAAGGTAGAAAGAACTAAGGGAATGCTAAGAGGGAAATATAATTTATAACTAGAAAGATCAGTCAAGGCTTCTTCAAGGGTATAGCTATTATTGGATTGTCAACAAGTAGATATGGGAGTGAATGGAGCTCCAGATATAGGAAACATCACAGAAAAGACATGGAGATGGAAAAACATAGGATGTATTTAAGGAATGACAAATAATTGTCTCACTAGGGAAAAGAGTATAAGAAGATTTATGATATTAAGAAAGGTGCAATTTAAAAACATGGGCAAAAAGATTAGAATTCTGGTAAAATCATTCCCTGAGCTTGAGTGAAGGGAATTGATGGTGAAAGATGCCTCCCTCTTCTTGCTAGAAATGTTGTAGACCATAGATGCAGAATGAAGCATATGATGTCACACGTGACAATGTATTGGTTTGTTTCTTTTAAGAGAGGGAATTGTTAAGTTAGGGTTGGTTAATTAGGGTTATCCTTAGTTATAAGAAAGGATTCTTTGGTGGGAAGAAGGTTCATGGAGAAGTGAGTATAATGCTTTAAAAACATTAAAAATAAGGCATGAAAAACTAGTTTGGAGTGAGAGTCATTATCAGGTTAAGGGTATCAGGGATAGATTCAGCTAGATAGCAGCAAGGATTTTAGATACTCATTTAAGATACCATGGATTGGAAATAATGGTGCTTTTAGGTCTCTCAAGATCATATAGTTTGTTCAGTCCAGAGAGGGATAAAAGACATTTCTGACGTGAAAACATCTGGGAAAAGTATATTAGTAATGCACCTAATAATGGTGCATCTTGGATGACTTTATAATGTCAAAATCCTCTGCTCTTAGGTTGATATTATGCTTTTACCCTCTTCCAAATAAATACTTTGTGTCTTCTCTCTCTGTGTGTCTCCTCTCTCTGTGTGTCTCTTCTCTTCTCTTCTCTTCTCTTCTCTTCTCTTCTCTTCTCTTCTCTTCTCTTCTCTTCTCTTCTCTTCTCTCTCTCTCTCTCTCTTTCTCTCTCTCTCTCTCTCTCTCTGTCTCCCCTCTCTCTTTGTCTGTCTCTGTCTTCCTTTCTCTTTGCCTGTTTGTCTGTCTTTCCCTCCCTCCTTCCCTCTTTCTCTCCTTTTCTCCTTCCTTCCTTCTTTCCCTCCTTCCCTCTCTTCTTCCCTCTCTTCCTTTCTTCTCTCTTCCTTCCCTTCTCTGTCTCCTCTGTGTGTGTGTCTCCTCTCTCTGTCTCCTCTTTCTGTCTCTGATTCCCCTCTCTCTTTCTGTCTTTATCTGTTTCCTCTCTGTTTGTGTCTCCCCTCTGTCTGTGTGTATGTGTCTCCCCTCTGTCTTTCTCTGTGTGTCTCCCCTCTGTCTCTCTGCCTCTCTGTTTATGTATATGTATACACACACTGACCCTTATATCTTTTTAAAAATATATTTTGATTTAGTTTATCTCGCCTTATTTTGAGGAGAGGAATAGAACTATAATTTGATTCTGTCATACTATAGACAACCATATTTTACTGTCCCCAACCCCTGTTATTTATCTTCCAGACTAAAATGTAAATAACCTCTTGTATTATCAAATTGTTTTAACCCCACACATATATATTAAAGAATAGAGCAAATTCTAAATAAGATCAATAGAAATATTAAAGTAAGCTTCAAAACTGAAGACTCCACAAAGAATAGATGAGTCATTTTTAAAAATAAATTTTTAATTCTTATTCTGAACTTGACAAACACTGGCAAATATGAATACTTCCATATACAAAGAAAATAAGATTTTACATGGAACTGCATATTTCTATAATACAGCTTTTTTATTTTTATTTTTATTATTTTTTTTTATTTAATAGCCTTTTATTTACAGGATATATACATGGGTAACTTTACAGGATTAACAATTGCCAAACCTCTTGTTCCAATTTTTCACCTCTTACCCCCCCCCCCTCCCCTAGATGGCAGGATGACCAGTAGATGTTAAATATATTAAAATATAACTTAGATACATAATAAGTATACATGACCAAAACATTATTTTGCTGTACAAAAAGAATCAGACTCTGAATTATTGTACAATTAGCTTGTGAAGGAAATCAAAAATGCAGGTGTGCATAAATATAGGGATTGGGAATTCAATGTGTAATGGTTTTTAGTCATCTCCCAGAGTTCTTTTTCTAATACAGCTTTTTTAAAAGAAGAGGATCTTAGAAAAACATGAGACTTGCATGAAATAATGAAGAGCAAAATGAACAGCACCCAGAAAATATTGTATATGATAACAACAATTTTGTTTTAAGAACAATTTTGAGTGATTTAGTCATTTCAACTATTAAAAATACCCAAATTAACTATAAAGGACATATGAAGAAAGATAATATCCACATCCAGAGAAAGAAGTGATAAATAGAAGCATGTAAAAGATGATTTTATATACATACATATATACACTTATTTATATATGCATATTTATGTTTAATGTCTAGGGTATGCCTGAAAATGTTATTTCATTCTTCACCTCTAATTCAAAAGGTTGGTACAATTCAGGACCTGTAAAAATTGGCAGAACTTCAGGGGAAAGTAAATAAAAAAAGCAGATTAAAAGGGAGAAAATGTAATTTGGGGTAAAGGGTAAAGAAATTAGGATTTCTTTTTGATCTGGGTAAAGGTTGAAGACTGGTTTAGTTTTCTTGACTATGTGAGAAGATGATAAATTGTTTATTACCTCCACTGAGAATTGAATAAATGAATGCTTTATATAGTATAAAATTTAGTTAAGGTGTGGAAGAATGTGATACTTTTTTCTTGATTAAGTTATGTAGCATTCAGGTGCCATTCATGAGTCCCTAGAAATTTACCTCAGGTTTGAAGTATCTGGTAAATGCTAAAATTCATTCAACCATATCTCAGAAGTCATGTAAAGTAGACCTCAGAGATATTGCACTTTGTTTCCAGATCATTGCAATAAAGTGAATCAAATTTTTTTTTATTTCTTAGTGCATATATATTTATAAGTGCATATATATATGTTATATTTGCACTCTACCATATTCTATTAATTGTCTAAAAACCACACACACACACACACACACACACACACACACCCTTTAGTTAAAAATACTTTTTGCTAAAAAAAAAAAAAGTACTAGCCATCATCTAAGCCTTCAGTGAGTGGTTATCTTTTTATTGGTGGAGGGTCTTTGCCTTGATGCTGATGGCTGCTGACTGTTCAGGGTGAGGGTTGCTGAAGTATGGGGTGGCTGTGGCTATTTCCTAAAATAAGACAATAAAGTTTGTCTCATTGATTAACTTTTCCTTTCACTTGAACACTTTGAGGCAAGTCTTATTATATGTATGAATTGTGATGCCCCAAAACAATTACAATAATAACACCAAACAGCAGTGATCATAGGTCCTTGTAACAAATTTAACAATAATGAAAATGTTTGCAATATTGCAAGAATTACCGAAATGTGACACAGAGACATAATATGAGCATATGTTGTTGGAAAAATGATGCTGATGATAGACTTGCTTGTCACAGGATTTCCACAGACTTTCAATTTCAAAACAATGCAGCAGAGGTGAGGAGAATTGTAGGTCTGGAAGAAAGTCTTTGCAAAGGCATGGTGATAGAAGATAGAATGTTGCATGTAAAGAATAGAAGGCTGGTCAAGTTATGTTGGATTGCTTAATGTGTGTAAGGGAGTGATGTGTAAAGAAAGGTAGGCTGAAACAAGATTATGAAATGATTCATGTGTCAAGCAGAATAACTTATATTTTATCTCTAAGGTAAAGTAGATCTTCTTAAGTAGGGAATGAACACTATCAGAATTATGCTTTAAAGATATATCTAACTTCTTTGTGGAGGAGAGACTGAAGAAGGGAGAAATCTGAGACAAAAAGCCATTCTTCAGATGAAAAGTGATGATTGTTTAGGGGCAGGTAGTTAGTGCAGTAGATAGAATATTGGGCTTGGAATCAGGAAGATTCATCTTTTAAAAATTTTTTTTTATTATAGCTTTTTTACAAGATCTATGCATAGGTAATTTTTCAGCATTGATGCTTGCAAAACCTTCTGTTCCAACTTTTCCCCCCCTTCTCCCCACTCCCTCCCCTAGATGGCAAGTGGACCAATACATGTTATATGTTAAAGTACATGTTAAACACAATATATGTATACATATCCATACAGTTATTTTGCTGCACAAGACAAATCGGACTTAGAAATAAGGTAAAAATAACCTGAGAAGGAAATCAAAAATGCAAGTGGACAAAAACAGAAGGAGCGGAAATGCTATCTTGTGGTTCACACTTATTTCCCATAGTTCTTTCGTTGGGTGTAGCTGGTTCTTTTCAATATTGAACAAATGGAACTGATTTGGTTCATCTCATTGTTGAAGAAAGCCACGTCCATCAGAATTGATCATCAGATAGTATTGTTGTTGAAGTGTATAATGATCTCCTGGTCCTGCTCATTTCATTTGGCATCTGTTCATGTAAGTCTCTCCAGGCCTTTCTGAAATCAGCCTGCTGGTCATTCCTTACAGAACAATAATATTCCATAATATTCATATACCACAATTTATTCAGCCATTCTCCAACTGATGGGCATCCACTCAGTTTCCAGTTCCTGGCCACTACAAAGAGGGCTGCCACAAACATTTTTGCACATACCGGTCCCTTTCCCTCCTTTAAGATTTCTTTGGGATATAATTCCTGTAGTAACACTGCTGAATCAAAGGGTATATACAATTTGGTAACTTTTTGAGCATAGTTCCAAATTGCTCTCCAGAATGGTTGGATCCATTCACAATTCCACCGACAATGTATCAGTGTCCCAGTTTTCCCACATCCTCTCCAACATTCAGCATTATCTTTTCCTGTCATCTTAGCCAATCTGAGAGGTGTGTAGTGGTATCTCAGAGTTGTCTTAATTTGCATTTCTCTGATTAATAATGATTTGGAGCATCTTTTCATATGGCTAGAAATAGTTTCCATTTCTTCATCCAAAAATTATCTGTTCATATCCTTTGACCATTTATCAATTGGAGAATGGCTTGATTTTTTATAAATTAGAGCCAATTCTCTATATATTTTGGAAATGAGGCCTTTATCAGAACCTTTGACTGTAAAAATGTTTTCCCAGTTTATTGCTTCCCTTCTAATCTTGAGGAAGACTCATCTTCATGAACTCAAATCTAGACTCAAGGCATTTACCAGTTCATGGAGGATTATCAGGTTTTGTTTTTGTTTTTGTTTTTCTGAGAGCATCCTTCTTATCATTTCCCATAGAACAATAATATTAGGAGGTAATTTAATTTTGAAATAATTAATAATATTCATAGATATAGAAGTGGAAGATACCTTAGAGGCTATTAATTCTTACCTCATTTTTACAGATGAGAGAAATGTGGTCCAGAAAGATGCAAGTGATTTGCCCAGGGTCATACAGCTAATGGGCATCTGAGGTAAAGGTTGGGAATGAAGATAAAGTGGAGTGGTGATAGCTAAAGGAGAACATTGAGGGATTGAGGGACCAGAGGTCACAGCAAGATTAAAGAATACATTAATGTATTATTCCTTTAAGATATATGGAGCAATTTAAAGCTGAAAGAACTTTTGTATAAGAATTGACTGGTAAGAGATATAAAATATTGCTTTTTTTTTAAACAAATATTTTGATGCCTCAAAGGAATAGAAAAATAAGTTTGGTTTAATAAAAATTACTAAAATATGTGAATATAGAAAACACTTTTCAAATAGGATTTGAGCAGTTTAGGGCAGAAAATGAACAGTGGCATAAAAATAGAGACTCAAATCATCTTGCAAATAATGTCAAGTGATATTTGATTTATAGGTGAAGAGTTTAATAGTTTAAAGGGGCAGTGCTGGACCTACTAGAATCAGGAAGATCTGAATTCAAATTTGACTTCAGATGCTAGCTACTTGCTCCTGAGCAAGCCACAGAGGTTAGACTGTTTGCCTCAGTTTCTTCAACCAAAAAATGAGGATGATGATAATAGTATTTACCTTGCAGAGTTGTGTGAAGATCAAATGAGATATTGGTAAAAAAAAGTGCTTAGCATAATATGTAGCACATACTAAGCACTATATAAATTCCCTTCCCCTAAACCAGTCTTGAAGAAAGCTAGGGAAATTAAGAGATAAAAGCCAGTACAAAGGAATGTGAACTAAAAATGGAGTGTGGTCTGGTTGTAAAAGTATGTAGAGTAGTATAGTTGGAACACAGAGTATGAGGAAAGGAATAAAATGCAAAAAAGATTGAAAAGAGGCCAAATTGTGACCAACTTACATTCTAAATAAAGGAAGATCCTGCATTCTGATCAGCATAGAAATGCTGTCTCTCTAAAGTTATCAAAGCCAGTTGGGAAATCTTTCCTTCCTGATAGCATTTACACATAAGATTGACTCTCATTTATTGTAATATTAACTATGCTCTGGAGAAGTGGGTTTTGATGACCTTTTGAGGTTCTTTTCAGAGCCAGGATTTGAATGGCCCCTTGGCTTTATCTTAGTTGACTTTATGACAAATGTATGGATCAACATAATTCTTCCGTCTGCACTTTTGGAGAAAAAAAAGCAACTCAAAAGTACAGAGGGTCTTTTTATTGACAGGTCAGTTGTGTCCCCTTTGGGCACAGACAGCATATCCACCCTTAAATTAATAAAGTTTGAAAGAAGTGTTGGGTTTATTTTTGAATACTAGGTGTTATCAGCTTGTTCTCTTAGAATTTATCTCAGCTACAGTTACCCATGGGGAACACAATTGAAGCTGGAAGAGTTATTGAAAAGAATGTTTTAAGCTGGTTCTGAGTCATACAAATTTCTGGGAGTGGATCATTAGTTCCTTGTATGAAAATAAGTGCAGAAGTCCCTGAGGACTGTCAGGATATCCCGGGTAATTCTCTCTTGTACATTCAAGGCTGAAATCAGCTTGGAAAAAATTAGATACTTTCTTTATAGAGTGAGAGATTTGAGGTTCTTCAGTATCCATCTTATGTAAATGTTAATGGCTTTCACAAAATGGAATTAAAGATTATGTGCCCCTTTGTTTGCATCATTGCAGGAAAAGGAGAGCTGAACTGAAGTATAATCATTTCTATTTTTGTAAAGCCATGGAGAGTCACAGCTAGCCCAGGGATTCTTTATCTGGGATGTGTGAACTTGTTTTTTTTTTTTTTTTTCTTAGATAAAACATTTTAAAATAGCTTTTTATTTTTCCAAATACCCATGCAAAGATACTTTTCAACATTCACCTTTGCCAAGTTGTGAACTTGTTTAAAATTATGTTTTATAACTGTATCTCCATATAATTTATCTTTCTTGTAATCTCATGTATTTTAATTTGATTATCTATTCAAATCTGGCCTCAGACAATTTTATAGCTGTATTTTTGTTCAGTTGAGTTTGACTCTTTGTGACCCCATTTGAATTTCTCTTATAAAGACACTGAAATGATTTGCCATTTCCTTCTTTGATATAATGGATAGCTCAGTAAGGAGGAGAAAAAGGATGCATTAAGAAAGGAATATTATCAAAAAATAAAATAAAAATAAATAAAATAGGATTGTCACATGAACGAATTAATAAAAATATCAATAAAGATAAAAGGCAGATTGCTATTTCCAAGAAAAGTTGATCATAGAATCTATCAGTTAAATCATTTATTAAATACTTGATATTATACTAGCCAGTGCTAGTATTGGAAATTCTACTACAAAGCATGAATTAATTTTTACTCTCAATGGGGAAACAACAAATTAAAGGTGTGCAATAGTTAGCTCAGACTCACTTGGTAAATTTTCTAATGTATTTGTACCTCAGAAATTGGTAAGTGCTACAATTCAGGGATGGCTGAATTGTTTTGAAATGAAAAAGTGATGGAGAAAATGTTAATATAAGTATGTCCTGGGTACTTTTTTCCCCTGGAGAGCTATTAAAATTTTATTAGCACCTTTACAAAAAATACAGATCTATAGATATACAGAATAAATATAAAAATAAACAAAAATGCAAGGTGTTTTCTTTTTTTAATTACTAAAGCTATCAACAAAATGACAATTACACATGCAATTATTTAATAATAAAAAACTTTTGTAGAGTTTTGTAGAGTGTAAATAAAAAATTTAAACATATATATAAAATTTCAACTGTTTCTATATAGAAGGTAGATTGCATTACCAAATATTGGATTAGCAGACACTATCACACTATCTTACAAACAAGGAACATGACAAAGGCAGCATGAGTGATCACTGTCCACGTGGCTTTCTTCCAATACTTGGGATGATAGCAATTTCCTTTCTTTAGTGCTCAATTCTGAGATGTACACAAAAGAACATACAAGCTTTCAATCAGGATTTACCATAATAGACCACCTCTCTGTGATAAATGAATGAAAGAGAAAGATAAATGAAGCCCAACATTGGGCAAAAAATTCTGAGTGTATTCCTGCTTTCTAAGCTTATTGATCAGATGAGATGGATTATGTTCCAGAAAGAAAAACAGACAGGAATGAGTGTCCCTGGAAGAAGTTGGCATTAGGACATAATGAGAGTGGATCAATAACAGATGATTGGTGTATGAATAAGTGGTGGTCTCATATAAGAGATCCTTGTAACTCTAATTAGAAGGGAATAAGAATAAAATTTGGAAAGCATCTTGGGAAACTAAGTTGCTACTCTTTTCTTTTATTCATAGAGCTCAAATGATTGAACATATCTTTTGGGAAAAGTCTGGACTATGATGATTCTAATTAGATTGTCCACATGAGTAACCAGTGGACCATTTTCTTGGCTTTACATGTCAAGTAGGGAAAAGAAGAGAGAAATTTAATGGTGCCATATTAAAGCAACAAATCCATGGGACAAAGATTCTGGGATTCTCTGCTGTCATGTTAATAAAATTCTCATGCCTATTTTCATTAACCTTAGCATTTGGAGATTATGGACAAATCTTAAAGGATTACTTATCCAGAACTAGTTTTGTTTCTTTTTTTTTTTTAATTTATGAAATTAAACAGGTCTTTCCATACCATAGTAGAATTAAAAAAAGATGATTGCACATAAAATAGCAAATTTGTTATATGCAACTTGCTATTTCTTTTAAATATATAATTGTTATCCCTTAAATTTCTTTTTATTGTCTTTCCCCTGTCCTAGAGATGACTATTAGACACATATATATACTCGCAAACATATGTATGTAAACAAAATCATTCTGTGCATATTTTATTTATTAGTTCTTTCTCTAGATGCAGATAGCATCTTCCTTCATGTGTCTTTTGTAGTTAATTCAAGTATTTATTTCCGTTTATTTATTATTTATTCATTTGTAGTTAGTTCAAGTATTTATTATCATATGATAATAATTCTTATTTAAATAGTATTTCATTTTTTCCAATTACATATAAACACATTTTTAAACATTCATTTTAAAATAAAATTTTGAATTCTCAATTTTCTCTTTCCCTTCCACACCTCCTTAAGATGACAAGCAATTTGATATAGTTTATATATGCACAATAGTTTAAAACATATTCCTGTATTAGTCATCTTTTAAAAGAAGAAACAGACCAAAAGGAAAAAAATACACAAAAAGATAAAGAAAAAGAAAATAGTATGTTTCAATCTGCATTCAGACTCCATTTTCTTTCTTTTGACATAAATAGCATTTTTCATCATGGGTCTTTTGGAGTTTCCTTGGGTCATTATATTGCTAAGAAGAGCAAAGTCAATCATAGTTGATCAATTCACAGTGTTGTTGTTACTGTATATAATGTTCAGAAACAATTCTGATGGCCATTAGTGAGAGTTGGGAAATGTTTCCTCAACTTTGCAGATCAGAGAATATTCAAGTTTAGGACCATATATTTATAGCGGTAGAACATATGCAATTTTTTAGATGAGGAAACTAGATGAGAAGTTGTGACTAACTCAAAGTCGTCCATGAGGTAGTCATGAGACCAGTCCATTGTTGGCATCTATGTTGCTTCCTGTTTCATTCTTCCTATTAAAGTTGGTGATATTTTTCATATATTGCAACTTCTATATGTTCTTATTTGGGTGATTTTACTTATCTGTTCAAATATAGTCTTTGAGATTTGCCCAGGGAGATTAAGAGGTTATTCTTTGCCTATGGTTACACTGGTCATATATTTCAGAGGTGGGCATTGAATCAAGATCTTTCTGAATCCAAGCCTTCATTCTGTTATGCATTTGGCACTTGTATAGTAATTTTGACTAAACCAGCTTTTAGATTCATTCAGAAAGATTCTGAGGAGGATGTGGATAAGAATTATAGAGAAATGCATTTGGGCAAAGGTCCATTGCTAAATGCTGAGGATACAAAAAGCCAGAGAGATAAGATGATTTCTTATCCCAGGGAATCTTACATTCTAAAAAGAAATAAATGACAAAACATTTAGAAAGAAACATACTCTCCTATGTATGAGGAGAGGTGGGTAGTCAGGAAGAAATAAAACAAGCTGGACAGCTCCTCCTTTGTCCTGCAGTTGTTACTTTGAATGTGGCTCCTTCTGAATTTTCTTTGTTAAAGGCACCTAGTTGGTGATCTAATTTTTGATTAACCTCTGCCCCAGTTTCCTCAACTGTAAAATGGAGATAATAATAGCATTTGCCTCAAAGATTTGTTTTGAGGAGCAAGTTAGATGTTTGTAAAGTCTTCAGCATAGTTACTGGCATGTAGAAGGTAGTTAATAAGTGTTTGTTCCCCTCTCTTCATTGTGAGTCCTACTTTCTCTCTCTTGCATTATTTCACATCTACTTTTCCTTGTGTATCCCCAGCTTAACTCCTCAGGCGCCTGCCTCTGATTTTTTCTCCTTACTTGGAAGGATGTATGAGCGATAGTCTCAGCAGTCCTCTTCATTCCATTTAGTAATCATGAAACCCTAATAGGTCCTCATCAATTGGCTGTGACCTTCTTGAACCTTTCCAATCAGATGTAAGCTTCCTAAATTATCCTAGGATTCTGTCTCATCACTTTTCATACAGAAAAAAAATAAGATTCCTGTCTCTAGTTACCTTTGAAAATTGCAGGGCAATTTGTAACGACTGCAAAAGCGGCATTGTCTCAAATAGGACTGGGAAAATGGTTTCTTTGGCTAGCTCCTAGAGTTCAATTGTAGCTCTCAACTCAGTCGGGAAACTCACATAAGAGGTAACCCAGCCAGATACCTCAGGGCCAACAGAGAACTGATAGTTCTTCAGCAATTTGAATGCTTTTCATTCCATCACCTTCCCCCCACCTCCCCTGGACTGTCAGTTTCCCGGCATTCCCATAAGATCCAGGTATGGATTTCTTACTTCATGATGCCTTTAATCTAAATAGATTATTTATTATTTATAAGGAAAAGTAAGCTTACACACATGTATACATAATACACATACATATATATTAAAATGTTGCCATATATGTATACACATATAGAAATATAAATATATTTCTATTACTATACTATAATTGTATAAATATATACAGATATCTATATGTAGATATATACAGATGTATATTTATGGAGATCTGTATATATCTATACATTCATATATCTATGTATATCTTTCTGTCTATATGTAGATATAGATATCGGTATATATATTGAAATTTTATATCTTTACAGATATCAATATATGGACCTATATCTATATAGGTCTCTGGTTTTTTAAATATTCTTTTTTTTCCCCCTGAGGCAGTTGGGGTTAAGTGACTTGCCCAGGGTTACATAGCTAGAAAGTGTTAAGTGTCTGAGACCAAGATTTGAACTCAGGTCCTCCTAACTTCAGGGCTAGTGTTCTATCCACTGTGCCACCTAGCTGCCCCTAGGTCTCTGTTTTTATATTCAGATATCTATCTTACTCTGTATAGCTATATATCTACATAATAAATGTACAGAAATAGCTATGTAGAAATCTATTACAACTTGGTGCTCACTATATGATTTTCCTTGAGCTTTTGCATTCTCTGCCTGGAATGTAATAGATATCTACCAGATGTTTGTTGACTGATTAACTGAAAATTGAATGTACAACTCAATGCAAGAAAATCAGTGTGGAAGTCAAAAAGGAAATCTAATTGGATCAGGAGATTCCATTCCACCAAAGATTCGACATAGCATAGTGGCTAGAATTACTGACCTGGAATCAGGAATGATTCCCTACTGACAACAGACAGATTACTCACTTATCTCTGAGCCCCTGTTAATGGCTTTCTCTGTAAATTGAGGCTAATGATGTCTCTAGTATTTACCTCACAGGATTGTTGTGAGGCTCAAATGAGATAATATATGTCTGAAATGGAGGCACTAATCAGTTGAGACTCACCGGGGCTGGTCACCTGCACCTCTCCCTGTACTTCACCAAGGTATTGTGATTTTCCTGAGGCTCATCTTTGGAGATGATTGATCTCTAATTAGGAGGATTAGAATCCTCATTCTCACCTATAAACTTCTGTCATGATGTCTGAAGAATGACATTAATTGTAGTTTGAGTTGTAGCTTGTGTCTTATTTTCCCAGATACCTAATGTATAATCTAAATCAAGTATAGGAGAAGTTATTTATTCCTATAGTGAAAGAAATGCTTAACTTAGAAAAATCACCAAGTGCATTAACAGAATGACAGAATATAACATTTAGAATTTAACTTATAAGTGCAGTTACAATCTGCTTGGAGGTTGGTAGAAAGTTCCTCAGTGTCATTTACAATAACCTTGTTAATTATATCTTTAGAAATATATAAGCATACTTTAAGAATATTATATTTCAAGTATATTATCTCAAGGGAGAGACAGAATAAATGGAAGGAATTGGGGATTTTATTTTGTGAGCACTGATACAAAAAATATCACTAGATAACAATAGGAAAAAAAGAGAAATATGGGAAAACTGCAGGAATAAAACCAATAATCATAGGCCAAATTAGCCACTGGCCAGTAAAATAGAGAGCCACACATTGTGCTAAGCAGGGTGATATGGAAAAAAGCTATAAAATAGTATTTCAAGAAGTTTATAATCTACGACATGTTCAAATGCTCACTTTAGGAAATCACTTTGGTAATTTTATGGAGGATGGATTAGAAAGGGGACGTCTTGAATTAATTAAGAAGCCTGGCTGGAGACTGAGTATATGTAAGAATTATTTTTGATGGACATTTGGAATGGGGCAAGGAAGAAGCAATTCTTGAGAATGTCACGCAAGTGGGGGAAAAAGTGAAATTTGACTTGAGCTTTACATCCAAAAAGTTGGACTGCATGGGCTCCTTGTATCTTGAAGCTTGTTTTGTATAACTTTCAGCTGGAGCTCATTTCAAAACTTTAATTATACTTGAAGGATGAGTGTGGATACTCCCTCCATGGACCCAGATTTCAATTCATCTATTACAGATAGTCATTAAGAGCTACTGTGGCTGACAATTTGTCACCCTGCAGCTAATATGATGATGGGTAGATTTCCCTGGATTGTTGAAGTCAAATAGTTAGAACACTGCAGAAATTTCAGATTTGAAGATTATAATATTACTCTTCTCCTCTAGTCACACACACATTTTTGTTAGGTTCAACCATCTTTTTAAATCTTATAATAACTTTTTTTTTTATTATGAGGTTTTTAAACACTTCTGGGGCAAGCCACTTGAATTTTCTGGGCCTTTGTTTTTCCTTATATGTAAAATTATCAGGTTGGATTTGATGATAACTGGGATTCCTTGCAACTCTAAATATTCTTTTGCTACCATCTATCTTTCTGGGGAACACTAAGAAACACTTAAAATGTGTGAAAAATATCTAAGGATTTTATTGATGAAAGCAAATGCTGCTTCTTCAAGTACATTGAACTTCCCTTAAAAAATGACTGTGCAACATATTGACAAGAAAGTCATGCTTAATGTGATTTTTAAGGACAAGAAGCCAAGCAAAGAGAAGACACTGAATGTGTTTTAAAGTAATGAACTTCTGGAATCTGTGCAGATTGAGAGATATTGCAATTTAGAAGTCAAGATGGATAATACAAAACATAAACAAATAGGAAAACAGACTTGTACAGTAATAAGAAAATATAATGTCCCAGTTCCCAGGTTGCATAAATGATAAGCAATTATTTGACTTTCTGAGAAGCCTGATGTGAGGGGAGCCTGAGAAATGCATCCCATCAGTGCTAACTGTAGTTGTCAGATGGGAAGAATGTTTTGCTTGACAGTTGATTAGGGGTTAAATGAACTGAATAAAATTGGTAATTTTTGATGCTTTCCCATTTATTGTAACAGCAATTATCTGCATTTTCCCCTTACTGTCAGTTCAAAAGACTAGGTTTAAACAATTATCTGTGTAAGTAAAACTGATTTGGAATGTCAAAAGGGCAATTGGGATTTGAAGCTTTGGGTTCTTTGAAATTCAAAATTCACAAAAGCAGTGATAAATCTTGAAAGATGTCTTTAAAATGTTCAAGATCTGGATGGTACAACATTTTCCGGAAAAAATTATATTACATACATGAGTGTCTCATCTTTTGTTTAATTATTCAGAGAATATTATAAATAGCTTCTATTCTCTCAACTGGGGAGAGCACAGTATTAAGACAGCCAAATTTATGGGTTAAATTCCCAGTCTAAATCAATTAGCTTTGGCCACAGATTGTACCTCTATCCCAACCAGCCAATTTGCCAAGTGCATTCCAGTGGGCTCAAGTAGAACTGGACAGAGAATATGGATGACTCAATGAAAATCCATCATCACTGCTGGGGGAATAGATTAGCCATAAGTGGGAATGCACTTATAGAAAGTGAACTTACAGGAATGCATGGAAATAAATCTGGAGTGAGGGGATGAGATTTCTATTATTAGTTCTAGTACTGAAAGTGAGTCAGTTAATTCAGATCAATTCAGTTCAGTTCAATGCCCAAAGCTTTTATTATGTGCATTTATATATATATATCACCATATGATAATAATATATGAAATACTTACTATATGCACTGTGATAAGTTCTTGAGATTTAAATAAGAAAAAGAAAGACAATCTTCACCCTCAAGGAGTTTATAATCCCAACTGGGGAAAGACAATATACAAAAGAGAGCTGAAAAGGGGAAGGGATGTGACAGAAAATGCCTGTTGAGACAGCATGATGATGATGATGACAATGATGATGGAATCAAAATGAAGCAAAGCAGCTGGTGACAAATGAAGAGATGGCTGGCCTTTTGAGCCTTCTTATAAAGAGAGGTGAAGGAAGGAATTTTTTGCTTCTATTTCAAACCCCCCAGTCACAGGGATATGAGCACTGAAGCTGAAGAAATCTCAAGAATGATGAATTTCTGGCTATAAGCTTATCTTGGGTGGGGCATAATGCTGATATTAAGGTGGTGGAGATGAAACCAAGTAGAGCAGCTGGTGGCAAATAAACACAATATATTACACATATATAAAGCATGTCATATGATTATATATGATATTTAATATATATTATTGGCTTTACTGTGTGCATGGTTTTGTCCTCTGCATAGAAACTATAGAAGAGAGAGAGAAAGAAAAGGAATAAGGAAAGAGAAAGTAAGGAAGATGATTATGAGGGAGAAGGAAACCTATGG
This sequence comes from Sarcophilus harrisii, assembly GCF_902635505.1. NCBI lineage: Eukaryota > Metazoa > Chordata > Mammalia > Dasyuromorphia > Dasyuridae > Sarcophilus > Sarcophilus harrisii. Next base: position 50,264,620 of record NC_045430.1, read on the forward strand.
ATATCATATTTTGTCCATATGTGACATACATAGATATGTGATATACATAGAAGGTAAGGAAGAAAGGGGCCAAGGGAGAAGTCAGAAAAAGTACTCTAGGCATGTGAATGATATTAAATGTCTCGAAAGACATTTTGCAGTCAAATTATGGAGAGACTTGAATATGCACAGAAGAGAACCATAAGAAGTGCTGAAGGGAATGTAAATGTGGAGAAGAATGCTGTTATCACCTTGTTGGTAGTAGGTGGAGAGGACAAAGAGTTAGCCTTTGAGCCAGGAAGACCTAAGTGATACCCTGCCTCTGACACACACTGATGGATGATTTTGGTGAAGTCAATTAATCTCTTAGTGTGGTAGGCAACTCTTGGATTATAAGGACTATAAATTGCAAAAAGATGCCTATGCTTTGTAGTGATAGAGGGAATTTCTTCATTTGGGAGTTCTTGATACCAATAAAAACAGAGGTTCATTTTCTGTCTGTCTCTCCCTTCTTTCCTCCCTGTCTCCCTCCCTCCTTAACCCTTTTCTCTCTTCCCTCTTTTCCTTCCCTTTTCTCTTCCCTCCCCCTCTCATCCCATGTCTTTCTGTGTCAGTCTATAGATAATGAGCTATAGATATCATTATTGCCATCCATATATATTATATAATACATATTATAGATAGCAAACATAAATTTACATTTTCTTATATAATCCTCTTTCTTGTTCCTCATGCATTTCATATTCTTCTTACAATGTTTCTTGATTATTGTTAAGTTCATAATATCAAAAAATGATAGACTAAGAGGTTTGCATTTTATTGTAGAAGCAAGGGGGAACCCTTGCAGATGTGTGGTCAGACCTGTATATTGGAAAGATTGTCAGTTGAATAGTTAGCAAAGAAAGGGGAGACCTTAGAATTAAAACACTAGTTAGGAGGCTATTATAACAAGTTATTACAAAAGGGGATGATCTTTGATAGATGGCGATGTAGGATTAGAGAAAAAGATACAATGCAGACTTTATAAAACAGCCATTGACTAGATATGGAAGATGAGGAAAAAATCCAAAATGATTTCTGACTCTTGAATTTGGGTAACTGGGAGGATGGGGATACTCTGCCCAGAAATAGCAAAATTTGGAGGAGGACTGGGCTTAGGAGAGAAGATAATGAATTCTGGTCTGAATATATTGAGTTTGAGTTTAAGTTTTTGGGAGTATATTCAAGTGCTGTCCTAAAAAAATATAGGAATGGAATTTGAGAGAGAGGGAGAGAAATGTGGACTGGATGAATTGATTTGGACCTTATTTACAAGGGATAATTGAATCCTTGAATGTTTTAGAGCATCAGCAAGAGAACTGTGCTAAAAGAATAGAGACTCTGATAGAATACCCTGCCTACTTATTCCCTATTAATAAGGTAGTAATAGAAGTGCTCTCCTTATTTGCATACCCTTCTGTCACTTTTTTGTTGTTATTATTCTTTTCTACATATGACACTTAAAATTTTCTACAATGTGGTTCCTACTTTCCAGTTTTATTTCACATAATTCCCTTTTGTTCTTTGTATACCATAGTCAAAATCATTACTAGGGTCCTGACCTTGACCTTTCACCTACCATTTTCCATTTCTATCTCTTTATACATCTCATTCCCACTTTCCCACCCCCACCATGGCAGCAGCAGAATCCTTCCTCCCCTATCCCTTTCCGATTACTTGTCTGATAAATGATGATGCAGCTCAGAAAACTGAGATGGAGAGAACAGATAGGGGAAAGAAAAAACTGAGTGAGAGCAGTATCAGAGTCTAAAAAGGAGAGATCAATCCAGCTGGGAGGAGGTGATTCCATTTTCTCAGGATACTTGAATAGGACAAATGAGTATAATGCTATAATGGAGTCAGCCTTGGCATTAAGGCAAAGTAGACAGTGTGAGCACTGAATATTTTTTATGAAAGAAAACCATCTTCACATATTTCATTCCCTACTATTCAAAGTCTGAATGATTGTAAACTAAGCCAGTGTCTGAGAGAACGAGAAGGAGAAAGCCTCTTGGCCAGGAGTACAGTGGAAATAATACTGGAGTCAGAAGATCTGGGTTCAAATACTGCCTCTTATGCCAGATAGACATGAGGCAAGTCATTTAATATTTCTGGATTGTGTGTTTTTAAAAATTCAACCATAATCTCTCTGAGTTCCCTTCCACCTCTAAATTTGTAAACATATAATCCTAGAGATGACTACCATTAGATATAATTATATCTGCTGTGTAATAGAAATGCTTTGTTTTATTTCTTAAGTTCAGAATAAAATAAATTAAAATTTTAAAAATGCCATAATCCTAAGAGAAACACTGTCCTTCTCTTAAAATAGTGTTTCATTTTAGGAAAGAAAATAATGTAGGTCAGTCTGGTAAATCTGACCTTGTCAGGTTCTATATCACCTGAAGGACTTGATTTGAGCTTAGTGGTTTCCCTAATCCCTTGCTGGACTCCCTAATCAAGCAGAGTTTGTTTTATTTTGTTTTTGCTCATAGAAAAACATTCACAAGGTAGCTATCATAGACACCTGTGTTCTTGAGCCATGTTTTGAGGCAGCTATTTGCAAGTGTCCTGGCTCTGAATCAGTACACTCGACTTGCTTTGAAATCATGCCCAGCCCTTGGACTAATACCCGTACAGAGGAAGAATTCACTAAAGGTTTGCTGCTGCTGCTTAGTTGTGAACTAGAGCAGGAGTTTTCTTTTCTGGATTATTGAATGACTTAGGGCTACCCTGAAAAACTCATCAAACTCTTCCCAAGTGAGATGTACACCTGTGGGAGAGTCTGTGGATAGACTACCTTCTGAGAGTGGAAAAGGAGAGGAGGACAGATAGGTGCCTAGCTATAAAATTTTCTTCCTGACATTCTGAACAGGTCAGTGAGCAACCAATTTAATGATGCAGCCACAATTTGTCAGGCTGAAGGCTTTAAATTGTTCTTCACTTTCTCCATGGTTTAATTAATTTGGCTTGTGACCACAGAGTCTTGGAAACTGCAAGAGAAATTGGGGAATCCTGACACATAGGGCAAGATTTATAAACTGTCCTGATGACACAGAGAGGCAGTGAGACTTGGAAGCCAACTAGGATAATCTGGTTTCCAAGTCTTACTTCTAACACATAGTAGTGATGCGATTCTGGCAAAGTCACTCAATCCCCTTTCCTATGGACAACTCTCTGAGAATATGTTATGGAGAAGGCACAGATCAGCATTGGTAGAGAGAATGTTTTTGTTGAGAATTCCCTTTAATCACAAATCCAGACTCTCTCTTCTATTAGAGAATAGGACTAAAACTGAAGGGGATCTTAGAGGTCATTTAGTCTCTAACCCCTTATGGTGGTACAGTGATTAGAGTGTCAGGTCTGAAGTCAGCAGGAACTGAGTTCAAATTCAGCCTCAGTTACTTCCTTGCTGTGTTTTTCACAGTAAATTATTATTCAAAAATGACATGAGTTGGGGAAAATATTTCAGATTAAAGTTTTAATTAGAGTTAAGCCCAAAATTTCAAGAAAATAACAGAAATAATGCATTGAAAAGTTATTGTAAATGGGGAGGCAAGATCATGGGAAAGATTGCTTCCATTTATAACTAAGTAACTCTAAAAAAATGCTCAGTCACACAACTAAGTGTCTGAGGCTGAATATGAATTAAACTCTTCCTGACTCCAAGCCCAATGATCTATTTCTTGGTTGTCTCAGTGAAAACTACCCTCGTTCTAGAGTTATAGCACTTAGATTTAAACCTGGCTCTGCTGCTTACTTTTCTACTGTTTGTCCTTTCCTTACCTCCCTGGGCTTCAGTTTTCTCCTCCATGAAATGTGTTGCAGACTTTTTAGTCAGGTTTTTTGGCAAAGATACTAGAGTAGTTTTCTACTCCCGTCTCCAACTCATTTTATAGATGAAGAAACTGAAGTAAACAGAATTAAGAGACAGCTAGGAAATGTCAGACTCATGAAGATGAGTCTTCCTGATTTGAAGCTTAGTGTTCTGTCCATTACACCACCAAGCTTCTTTAGAGAGGAAGGGAAGGACCAGGTAGATAATGCAGCTGGAATTCACTGTCTCAGTTCATTGGGGTTGCTAACAGTCCTCCATCCCAACTCCAGTAGAAAAGGAAAGTAAAACTGAGCCAGTAAGGGGATAAGAATGGGTTGAAGGGATGAGTACCAAATGGTTCAGTGATAAAGCCCACCAGTTAATCTAATACTTAATTTTAAAAAGAATAAAGCATTTTTCTTTATTGAGCAAAGGATGTTTTTTTATTTTAGAGAAGTGTACAAGTATGTGTGTTTGTTTATGAAGGTTGAGTAGGAGGCAGCATGCTTTCCTTGTTTTTCTTTTAGAAAATATCTATGTTGGGAAATAAGGGCCTAGTAAAAGTCATAGGTAGAATATTCAAATAGCTGTAGCTTATGGGAATACAAGAAAATAATCACAAAGGTTCTAAACACATGATTGAAAATGGGTATGGATGGATGAATATTTATAAAAATATAAACTGCCCAGATTAACAGAAGAAAAAATAAATTACTTAAATAGTTCCATTTTAGAAAAAGAAATTGAACAAGCCATTAATGAACTACCTAAGAAAAATGTCTAAGGTCAGATGGGTTCACAAGTAAATTCTACCAAACATTTAAACTAATATGCAAACTATCTGGAAAAAAATGGGTAAAGGAGTCCTGCCAAATTCCTTCTATGACAAATACGATACTGATACCTAAATCAGGAAGAGCCAAAACAGAGAAAGAAAATTAAAGATCAATCTCCCTAATGAATATTGATGCAAAAACTTTAAATAAAATATTAGCAAAGAAATTACAACAATTTATCAGCAGGATAATACATTATGACCAAGTGGGATTTATACCAGGAATGCAGGACTGGTTCAATATCAGGAAAACTATTACTATAATTGACCATATCAATGAGAAAAGCCACAGAAATCATATGATAATCTCAATAGATGCAGAAAAAGCTTTTGACAAAATATAGCACTCATTTCTTTTAAAAACACTAGAGAGCATAAGGATTAAGGGAAATTTCCTTAAAATAATAAGCAGTATCTATTTAAAACCAATAGCAAGCATTATTTGTAATGGAGAGAAGCTGGACACATTCCCAATAAGATCAGTGATGAAACAAGGATGCACATTATCACCACTACTAATCAATATTGTACTAGAACTGTTAGCTTTAGCAATAAGAAAAGAAAAAGAAATAAAAGGAATTAGAAGAGGGAATGAGAAAATAAAACTCATTCTTTGCAGATGCTATGATGATATACTTAGAGAATCCTAGAAAATTATCCAAAAACCTACTAGAAACAACAGCTTTAGCAAAGTTGCAGGATATAAAATAAACCCACACAATCATCAGTATTTCTATATATTACTGACAAAGCCCATCAACAAGAGATAGAAAGAGAAATTCCATTTAAAACAATTATGGACAAAATAAAATATTTGAGTGTGTCTACCTATCAAGACAAACCCAAGAACTATATTACTACAATTACAAAACACTTCTACCACAAATAAAGTCAGATCTAAACAACTGGAAAAATATAAGTTGCTCATGGGTAGACCAAGCTAATATAATAAAAATGACAATTCTGCCTAAATTGATCTACTTATTCAGTGCCATATCAATCAAACTGACAAAAATACTAAAATAATAACAAAATTCATCTGGAAGAACAAAAGGTCAAGAATATCAAGGGAATTAATTAAAAAATACAATGGATGGTGACTTAGCAGTACTAAACTTAAAACTATATTAAAAAACAGCAGTCATCAAAACCATTTGGTACTGGCTAGGAAATAGAGTGGTGGATCAGTGGAATACATTGGATACACATAATACAATAATCAAAGCCTATAATAATATAATATTTGATAAACCCCCAAACTCCAGCTTCTGGAATAAGAACTCACTGTTTGACAAAAATTGCTGGGAAAATTGAAAAATAATATGTCAGAAACTCAGCAAAGATCTACATATCACATTCCATATAAAAATGTGTCATAATGGGTACTCATGTACATGGGTACATGATTTGAGCATAAAGGATGATAACATAAACAAATTAGGAGAACAAGGGATAATTTACTTATCAGATCTTTGGAGAAGGGAAGGATTTGTAATCAAAGAAGAACTAGAGAATATTATGAAAGGCAAAATGGACAATTTTGATTATATTAAAAAGGTTTTGCGCAAATAAAACCAACAGAAACAAAATTAAAAGGGAAGTACAAAACTGGGGAAAAAATCTTTACAGTCAGAGTTTCTGATAAAGGTCTAATTTCTAAAATATATAAACAACTGTGTCGAATTTATAAAAATACAAGTCATTCCCTAATTGATAAATGATCAAAGGATATGAACAATTTTCAGATGATGAAACTAAAGCCATCTATAGTCATATGAAAAAATGCTCTAAATCACTATTGATCAGAGAAAAGAATATTAAAACTCTGAAATACTACCTCATACCTCTCAGAAGATGACAGGAAAAGTTAATGATGAATGTTGGAAAGGATGTGAGAAAACTGGGACACTAATGCATTGTTGGTAGAGTTGTGAAACTCCAACCATTCTGGAGAGCAATTTGGGATTATACCCAGAGGGCTATAAAACTATGCATATCCTCTGACCCAGCAGGGACACTACTTGGGTCTATATCCCAAGGAAATAGTAAAGGAAGGAAAAGGACCTACATATGTAAAAATGTTTGTAGCAGCTCTTTTTGGGGTAACAAAGAATTGGAAAATGAATAGATGACCAACAATTGGGGAATGGCTGAACAAGTTGTGGTATATGAAGGGAATGGAATATTACTGTTCTAGAAAAAATGGTGAACAAGCTAACTTTAAAAAGGCCTGGAAAGATTTGCATGAACTGATGCTGAGCAAAACAAGCAGGAATACATTATACACTATAATAGCAAGAATGTGCAATGATCATCTATGAAAGACTTGGTTCTTCTCAGTGGTTCAGTAATCTAAAGCAATCCCAATAGACTTTGGACAGAAAATGCCATCTGCATCCAGAAAAAGAACTATATTGTAAATCAATCCACGCTTTATTCACTTCTTTTTTCCGTTTTTTTCTTCTCCCATGATTTCTCCCTTTTGTTCTGATTTTTTTCTACTCCCATGATTCATAATGTGTATTAAAATTAATTAAAAAAAGAAAATGGGTATGATGTATTGACTGCTGAATTCAGTGGTTCATCCTGTTCATGTTTTGGAAAGTGTCTTATTTTGTTTGTATTTTTATGCTAGGGAACCCAGCAACAAGAATGCTAGGGAACAGAATAACAAGAGTGTGCATTAATCTTGAGACCTTTTATTGTGTATCTTGTACACGATGCTCCATTTGCATAGGCAACAAGTCTGTGCAAAGATAGTCTTGTGCTACCTGACCTTTGTGGTCTTTGGCTGGTTGGATCTTAGCTCACCTTGGGAATGGATGTTGAGGTCTTGGGTGTGAGTTCTGCCTCACTGGCTACAGGTCCGGGGTACACACCCTGGACACGCCAGGACAGGCATCGAGCACGCACCAAACCGAGATCGCCCCCACCTCTCAGAAGTTGGGCTCCTGGATACACAAGCTAAACACATACTTGTTGCTGAGGCACGTTGGCAAGGGCAGATGAGAGGGGTATAAGTACAGGACAGCAGAGGGAGAGAGAGGAGGTAGGAAGAAGGGACAAGATGATGTAACCAAGCAATAAAGCTTCTCTAACTGCCTAAGTGGTGTCAGACTACTCTGTTGTATCCAGAGACGACCAAAGGTCGTAGAGGCCACGGTAATTGTGGATAAGTGCTCAGACTCCAGCTGGTGTCAGCAGGTCTGCACTAGCTGAGGACCCCAACATTTTTAGTGTTTGTTTCTCACCTTCTTTACCTTGATCCCTTCTTGAAAAGTCCCTTTTCCATTGTCTTTCTTTCTAGTTTTAGGTGCAGCCTATATCAGTCACTGTGTATCAGAAGCCTTTTTTTTTTTTTATGGTGAATATATAATAAAGAGAAGGTGAGGGGAAAGACAGCAGCAACCATATCTGGAATTTCCAAATCAGAAGAACTGTGGGCATAAATTAAAATATAGACATGATTTTGATTTGTGTTTGTGAATTTGTGAGGAGTCCTCTAGGACCCCAGTATGAATGCTAATGTAAAGAAAAAGAAAAAAATAAAAAACTTCCTAACAATGAAAGTTATTTGAAAGTGGCTAAATCTCCTCTGGAAGGAGACAGATTGGTAAGCAGAGGAAAATACTTGTTAGGTATGTTGCAGAGAGAATTATTAGGCAGCTATCTATTCACCAAAATGGCCTTCTGAGATCACTTCCAATTCTTAGATGCTGTGTTTACTGAGGACAGGCAGGAATGACTTCCTACCACACACTTTGAGTATACCACATAAACCTATTTTTGAAAATAAGTTGATTGTAGTCCCAATGTATGTTAACTTTTATTTATTTTATTTATTTTTTTGCTGAGGCACTTGGGGTTAAGTGACTTGCTCAGGATCACACAGCTAGGAAGTGTTAAATGTCTGAGAGCATATTTGAACTCAGGTCCTCCTGACTTCAGGACTGGTGCTCTATCCAATGTGCCACCTAACTGCCCCGTTAGCTTTTTTTTTTTAATATTTTTTGACCATTAATCACCTGGTTATTAAAAAAAAAAACAATTAAACCACTTAAATTGCCTATATGTAGCCAGTTTTTAATTACAGTAATTTATTTTTGAAAACAATTTTACAAAGCCTTACATTGCTTTTTCTTTGCCTGCATGGCAAATGTCACTTTGCCAAATGCTTTCTCATTGCATGGTATGACCATTTGCCCCGTCTCTGGGTTATACAATAATTTAAACTTAACTAACACTTGTTTGGTGATGGGTGGCATGAAACTTAGGATCTAATTCTAGAATATGTGGTAATTGGAGTCTATGAAAAAAAATTTTAAAATTCTCACACTTTAATCTTCATCAAAGAACAGAAATTTTGCAGTAAGTATTTTATTCCTCCAAAGAAGTCTTTCTGCACACTGTGATTTTTGAATTGTTGTTCACTCCCTCACCTCCTTATTACTACTAAGTGGGAAACAATGTTTTATCATTCCTTCTGAAAATGGAATTTTTAAAAAGAGACTTGTTTCAACTCCATTCTGTGCTGAGATATGTGTATGTAGCTCAGGCAGGAGAGAGCCCCAGAGGACATATTGTGGGCACACTAGAAAGCCTGAAGGTGGGCCAAATGAATTGCCCATAAATACAAACAGAGAAACACATGTTGAGAATGACACTGCCTGAGAATGCTAGGAAGTTGAGGCCAAATTCTCATCAGGCTTTGTTTTCCCCTCAGTCAACTCAGTATCCATTGATGTGAGACAAAAGCTGGCATTCAACTGCAGGCTTTTATTTGGCTCCCCAACTGCTTCCACCAAAACCCCAAAATAGCAGGGAATTGACTTAGGAAAAGAGACAGAGTTACTTATTCCACTGCTCAAGGTGGGGAAAGGGGTAAGAAAAGAATGAAAACACAGTGACATCAACAGGAAATAAAACATTTTTATTGAATATCTGTGTAATAGGTCAAGTCATTGGTAACAACAATCAGAAAACTACTGTGGGATTCACTACACAAAGTGAAACAAAATTTTAACCACCTCATCAAAAAATGAAGGTAAAATACAGCTAAAGTTGTCGGCTCGTGGGCCACGGGCCGTTATGGCAGGATAGAACACCCCAACATTTCTACAAGATACAGAGAAAACCCACATATAGGAACACTCAAGCAGGCAGTAAATATACACAAAGGCAACTAGGATCTCTCTACAGCATCAGATTTCTAATACTTTACACAGCTTTGTCAGAAAGGTATATGTGGCTTATCTGAGGATGGATGGTCATCATGGTCAAAAAAGCAGGTTCAGTCACTGTCATGGGAATGATGGCAGAGAGTACCAACCAATTCTACTACGGCAACAGTGTGTCTGGCAGTGTTGGAAGAGAATACATTAAGAGTACTTAATGCGATAGAGAATGTGTATTTTTATCTGGCAGCTAGAACCTGCTTGCTTCTGGGTTCTATATGAACAACTCAAAGCTGGATATGATGAAGTTAAATTCTGTTATGCACAAACAACAATCTAAAAGTCAACCTTGCCCCTCTCTTTGGTAGGGTTTGGTCCCTTAAAATGGATGAAAAGAAGTCCTATTTGACTTTTTCCTCCCTTCACAGAGGCATTTATTCTCCTAGAATGCCTCCTCCATGGGAAATGAGTGAAAAGGACATTATGGCTTAGGGACAATAAAGTTAGGAGAGAATTGTCCTCCCTCCCTCTGCAATCTTGATTCTTTATTCTGTGCTTGTCCCTAGTTTGGTGGCGTTTGCCTTGACTGGGCTGAACAACTAAAGGACCCACCTGATCCTTTATTGAGAAAATATAAAGAAAGGATCTCTATTCATTAGGAGATAGCTTGGAATGCCTCAAGCCTGTTGTCTGGCAGCCCTAGCTGATTTTCCTTGGATTCAGTGAGGAACATGGCATGCTGGTAAGAAGATAAGTATAATAAATTTGGAACACAAGGCCAAGGTAATATGTTTCTTATTTGTCAGGAAAATGAACTTTCACTTCAGAGAACTGTCACTGTCTCTAGCCTAGTCAACCCAAAATTTGGTCTTGGGAGAAAGAGAGAAAGAGAAAGTCTGAAGTGATGTGGAAAAGGAGTTTGATGCAGAATGAGATGGTAGATTGCCCTTAATTTAATAAGGCAATGACCTACCAGGGTGGGTTAAAGTATGGAATATTGCACAGTGTTCAACAATATGCTGTGTGGTCCATCCATTCTCTGAAATTTCCCTGTCCAATGTGTAGCTCTTCAGTTCTGGATTGGTCCATTTGTAACTAGAACTGTTGGTGCTACGTGGGCCTCCGGCAGTGCAGTATAGAAGGGAACGGCAGTATTATAACAATATCACTAAGGAATAAATTGATTGCTATCCACTGAGAAAACTAGATTTCTAAGCACACAAGGCAGTCACAGTGATACACAGAGCAGTCTTTTAAGACTCTTATGGAATGACAAATAACTTCATAATAGTGCCATTACTACATAATAACATTGAAAACATTTAAAAACTCTTCCTGAAACGAGCATCTATTATACATAAGAGATTGCTTCAGTTTTCTAGAACTTGTTCTTTGTTTAGTTTCATCTTTTTTTTTTTAAAGGACAAATTAAAACTCATTTCAGTATAAAGAGCATATAAAAAGATCACTAGCTGTTTGTTTTGGCTTTATTGAAGTGCATTCAGAACTATGGCTAAATTTTGTCCTTTTTTTTTGTCTCAATGGGATTACAATACTGTTGACCACAAAGTCATTTTGTGTAATAAGCACAGGTTGCTGTGTTTAAAAATATTCTGCATTCCTTCTAATCTGATTTTATATAATAAAATATCTTGTTATAAAGTCTAATGTGCAAACCCATTAAGAATTCATCCAGAATGGGAAATCTCCAATAGAATTCCCAGGATGCACATTTATATAAAGGTAAGCACGGAGAGCATCTTCTTGAATGGTCAGGTGGTATTTCATAAATGTTGATTTCTCCCCCCCAGCCTTTCCCTCCCCAGTGAAATACATGCACACACATATACACACACACACACACACACCACCAAACACCATTATATTATTTACTCTAGGTGCAATAATAAGAAATAATTCCTTCCATTCAATTGCTTCCTTGACTATTAAGTGTAAAGCCAGAATTTCAGCTTCTTAAAGTGTATATAGACAAATTCTACACAGTTATCCCTTCCACAATAAGGAGGATAGATAGGGGCACAGTTCCCCCAATCCCTCCATCTTGATCTGGAAAATCGCATGTAAAATTTGTAGGACTAGATCCTTCACCTTCATTTGGCTTTAGGAAATCATATAAGGACTTAGCCTTTTCTGATTTGATGCCAGAGTCTACCAGAATGCTTTTTTTCTTTTAATAACAATTCTGCATTTCTAAACTTTTTCTATGTCATCTGCTGGCATTCTTGTGTCATATTCAACTTTTTGTAAAATGCCCAAAAAGTTCCCATTTAATTTCTTATGCTGACCCATGATATATTGAAACCGAGATGGGGAAAATCGAGATATGGAAGGGATAACTGGACTCTATTGACTTGTGGCTACAATTCCTTGAGGTCAGCTATGGAGCTGCTCAGATCATGCTAAGTTGCCTGTAAAAGAATTCTACAAAATGGGATTTACCCCCTTCAAGTGTGCAGTTTTAAGAATATCCAGTTATTTGAATGGTTCAGTTGAAAGCTCAGATTTGTTGTCCTTTAAGATGTCACTGTAACTGTACTAGTGCCTTACAAGTTGGAATTTTTGCTGGAATGCAGACGATACAATATTTAACCCTAATATATATTATCAGCTCTCCTATATCTCAGTCAATTTACATAATTTAAAATAGAACATCTTATTAAAAACATCTAGATATACACAGATTAGGAAACTCTTACAACATACAAATACACAAACTAGAAATAAATTTTTAGCATACTGCTATATACAACAAATGTGATACAATAAATAATTTCTGTCATGCTCTATCTACACATCATATTGCTTAAAAGAAGAGTAGATCTGGGGGACAGTGGGGTGATAAAGGTCTTAGGGAGCTCTCTACATTTAAAGTTGTGCAAATTAAAACAGGATTTGAAGGAGCACTGATTTGGGTTAGGAATGCATGGCTGGAAATGAAAGGACCTATATTACTGAGGTATTTACAGATACTGGCTAAAGAGCACTATGTGGGCAAATGCAGAAAGGCTTCTTTTGTTCCCTTTATTTCTTGACAGCAAGCATGGCGTCCACCTCCTCCTCTACCTGTAAGGTGTGCCACTGTGCAATGGGTCGCCTGGGATTGGCCAACATGTCTGACCAATGTCGCAGCTCCGCGCCGGTGCTGTTGTAGCCCACAAAGACCTTGCCGATGGCATCGTTCTTGCCAATCTTGTCATAGTCCAAAACAGTTACCACAACTTGTACTTTCTAAAAAGGGAGAAAAGAAAAAAGGAACAAAGAGATCATAAAGAGATTGGAACCAACTCTTCCTGATAAAAGCATTCTATTTTCAAAGGGATTGGAAATCAAGCAAGATGAAGACAGAATGGTCAATGGCTGAGAATGAGGACTTCAAAATTCCTAATTTGATCTACTGATGGATTCTCAAGCCTTGCCAGTCCAACCACTGTTGTTCCCTCGTCCCCTGTGTCTTTCCATCTGCCCTATATGCTGTGTTTAAAAATATTCTGCATTCCTTCTAATCTGATTCTATATAATAAAATATCTTGTTATAAAGTGTAATGTGCAAACCCATTAAGAATTCATCCAGAATTTCTTTTATGTTTGTCTTCCTCAAATAGAAAATATGCTCCTTGAGGGCAAGGATTGCTTATTTATATCCTCAGTACTTAGCTAGCACAGTAGTTGGTGCATAGTAAACATTTAATAAACACTTTTTTATTCACTCATTTTGTCCAGGACTTAGTTGAGTGATCTTGGTCAAGTCTCCAATCTTTGCTCTGTTTTAGCCACTTACTATTTTAAAAATGTGACTTACATAGTTGCTGTGTAGACAAAATAAGTAGTATTTTTAAAAGTCATGTGATTTACTCTGAATAAAAACTATTAGGCTAGAATTGAAAATTTTATTAGGGGAAGTTTAGTTCACAAGTTTTTATTTGTTTTTCATTGTTACAAGGGAGGCCTCAGTCTGGGCTGCAATGGAAAATAATCCATGCAAAGACAAAAGTCATCAATTAAATATATTTTTAAAAATTATTCTGATTTTTAAAACGTTATCAGTCATCAAACATTCATTAAGAATTTTACCAAGTGCAAAGTACTGATCTGTAATGACTTTATTATTATCTAAAGGTATTCCTTTCTTCAAGATATAAGACTAATTTTGGTGATAGCAATTACTTACATTTTGAATTTGCCTCAAATTTGTCAGAAAGTATTTGATAATATCTCTTATACGAACTTATTTGAACAGGGTATATGTTTCCTTCCCTTATATAACAATAATTAATATATATATATATATATATATAGTGCTTTATATGTGCAAGCTCTATGGTAAGTACTTTACAATTATTATCTGATTTTAACCTCAAAAAAATCTTGAGAGATGCATGCTATTATCATTCCCATTTTACAGATGATAAAACTGAGGCAAATAGGTTACATGAGGTACTTAGGGTCATGGGTAGTAGGCATCTGAGGGGAAATTTGAACTCCGATGTTATTATAAATCCAGATTTCATACATTTAAGATAATGTTTTTTATGTTCTTATATTTTTTTAATCCACCTTATTTTTTAATGCATTTTTTTCTTATACTCTGGCATATTTTCTTTGGGCACATATTGACCACATGTTCTTCAATAGAATATTTTCTTAATTAGAATTCCATGTGATAGATCTTAGGACTAGAAATAGCTAGGTTAAGAAGGAATGAAAAAAGTAATTACAAAAAGCATTCAGCTGTAGTTGCAATTTCAGCCATTTTGGAAGCACTCAAGCATGAATCTGAAGAGGGAACCCCCAAACTCTGAAAATCCTTAAAGGAGAAAATCTCTTTCAACTCTGCCTCAGTGAGGGGATTCCACCCCAAAGCACAACAGTTTCATCTTTTTTTATCTAGGTGGGGTCGCTCAGTCCTGAAACCCATTGATTTAAATTCAAATTCTAGCCCTAGCTGAAACCCAGAGAGGAGCTAACTTGGGACTCCACCCATGAGCCCCCTTCAGCTTGTAGCCAAAGCCCCCTATTATAAAAGAGCCAAACTAAAACTCTCTCTTTGCAGATGTTCCAAACATGCCAGCCCTACGCTTGGCACACCAAGGATCTCTGCCCACTGGAATACTATTTCCAGTGCCTTCTTCTCTTTACTCTCACCTATTTCCTTAACTAGACTTTAACCTTACTTCCAATCCCCATAATAAACCTCTTTTATCAGTCTAGGTTTTCAGGTCTATAAATTCCTTTACAGAGGATCTCTGTGCGCCAGAAGGGAATCCTCAGAACTCCCTACCCTTGCGCTGCCACTAGACCTTATTTAACTCCCTGACCACCAGAAACCCTAATTTTATTTGGGTACCCCAAATCTAAACCTCATCAAATCTACTGTCTATATATCTTATTTATATATATGTTATTTTCCCTTTCAAGATTTAAGTTTTTTGAGGGCAGGGATTGTTTTTGTCTGTCTTTGTATTCTCAGAGTTAGTACAGTGCCTGCTACATGACAGGCACTTAATAAACTCTTACTAACTTTACATTCTGTGGACTGTCCTGCTATGAATGGTGTATTGAGAGTCAAACCAAATTAAAATGCAAACTATCCCACAGTGACAGTAAAGCTAACATAGTGCATCTTATATAGAGCTAGATTAAGTCAGCTAAGAAGGGAATTATGTGTGGAGAGTATAGTATTTTCTATCTACACTGGGGAAGACAACAAAAAAAGATAATATTGGTCATATGATGTTCAGATCACAGGATTTAGAACTCCAAGGGATTTTAGTGGTTATGTAACGCAAGCACCTTATTTTACAGATGAAAAACAAATCCAGAAGTTTCATTTTGGGCTACATTTGAAAAAATTCTTTAAAAAGATATGTCACTTGTCTGCCCTCTTTAATAGAACTTTTTGGGTTACTTTTTCTAAAGCAATCATAGTTGCAATCATAGTTGAAGGGAATCACTTTTATTTCCTCAAATGCTAAAATGAAATTTCCATGTTTGCAGAAGTAGAGAGGGAGTGTTTGTTGGAAGCACACGTCCTGTGAAGGGATATACTTTTCCAGGAACACTCAAGATGTGACCTTTAAGGCTTGATAGATTTTCTTCCCAGAAGTTGCTGTTTCTAGTTTTTAAAAACTCTAACTCTACTTAGTACAGAAATCATTTCAGATGTATCCTGAACTCTGTGATGGTCTTAGGAACTCAAAGTAGAGGAAACTCTACTCCCTTCTTTATTGAATTTTATTATAAAAGGGGTGAAGAATACATGGACAGCCATCCCTAAAAGAAAGACTATGTATCTATGCAAAGGGAAGGAGAACATGATAAACATTATTTTTATGCTTAATATATTTTACATCTTGTAGAGGGTTGAAACTATGAAAAAAGTAGTTTGAATCAGACAACAGAGCACTTGAGGCTAATTACCTATCTGATGTGAGACAATGACTCTATTAGCATATGTTTGGATAAATTGTTCTTCTCACTGTTTGGGGCTTACTGAATGTTTGGTGTTAAGATAATTGTAGACAAGGATTGGAGAGCAGAAAGAGAGGGGCCAGAGAGTCACTTTGCCGCAGGATGGAGAGGAGGGAGGCTAATGGCTCTGGACTTGAGAATCCAGGTTTCTGCTTGGCTGCCTCTTTCACTTCTCCCCCTAAAGACCAAGGACTTTGATTTATCCTGACTCTGGCTGACCCTGAAGCCCTCCAGAGAGCTAGCCCATACTTCACAACATCCTTCTGTCTTGACAAAATACTATCTTTTCCACAACCTTTCCCTAGGAAAAAAAATTTTTTTTATATTTAATGTGTGTATGTTTCAGATCTAACGGATTGGCTTTGCCTACTATTGATGGCTTAAAAAAAGGGGATTTTTATTAAGGGTGGTGTAGAATTGTAGCCTCAAGGAGAAGCTTTACTGTAGTAGTCTTTTTTAATCTCAGTGGCTGCTCTTTTGTTATTTGGTTTTGCAGAATTAAAAAAATGTCAATGTTAGTTACCAGAGGAATAAGGTCTTAGAACCCCAAAGTGCAAAATAACATACACTGAAAAAAATTGATGGAGGAAATGGCTATCTTAAGCAATTTTTTCATCTGAGTTAATTGACTCAAGTTAGTTGTGATGAAGATGGGAATCATTGTCATCTGAAATTCTAGCACATCATGAGACAGAAATAGAAAGTACATGTTATGTTAACCAAGTGGATGCCTGGACTGGACTGACACTGACAAGCAGGTGAGCTAGGTGTGAATGAGCAAGATCACCAACCCATCTTTTTAATTCAGAGGTTGAAAGTCTAGAGGTGATGTTCATGTAGAGTGAGAATAATCCTGTATAAGTAATAATACTAATTAATAGAGCTAATAATTACAACAATAAAGATAGCATTTACATAGCACTTACTATGTGCTAAGTTCTTTATAAATATTATCTTATTTGATCTTTCCAACAATCCCTTAAGTAAGTGCTCTTCTTATTTTCATTTTATAGGTGAAGAAACGAAGACAAATGGGAATTGCATGTGAATTCAGGTGTTGCTGATTCTAAACCCAGTACTCTGTCTCTACACTATTTAGCTGATTTTTCCAATAACATGATTTCCTTTATTCTCACTTTTTGGACTTTGCCACTATGCCTCAACTGATTTTTTCACCCTGGAATATTCCTCCACCCTTGAAGATCCTTTCTTCCAATGGTGAAGTTCTTCAGAGAACTCTCAATTTGAGAAAAGGTTTAGAATAATCATCTATTTCCTGGTTCAGCTTCTGTCTCTCTAGACTTTACTATCTGTTGTAAATAACTTTCCCCCAACTTTTCAACTCCATTTTATGTGTTGTCTTCTATTAGAATATAGCTCTTTGAGGTCAGGAACTATTATCCTTTTTATTCATATTTGTACACCCACTTACCTGACAAATAATAGGTACTTAATAAATGTTTATTGATTGAGCTTGGGGGAACATATAGTCCAACCTAGAAATTATTATTGTTCTTGCTCAGTTTTTTTTTCCCTCAGGCAACTGGGGGTTAAATGACTTGCCCAGGGTCACACAAATAGGAAATGTTAAATGTCTGAGGTCAAATTTGAACTCAGGTCCTCCTCATTTCAGGGCTGGTGCTCTATCCACTATACCGCCTAGCTGCCCCTTGCTCAGTTTTTTTAAGTCATGTCCCCATTTTCATGACCCCATTTTGGAGTTTTTTTTGGCAAAGATACTGTAGTGGTTTTGCAGTTTCTTTCACCAGCTCATTTTATAGATAAAGAAATAGACAAGCAAGGTTAAGTGACTTGGCTAGGATCACATAACTAGGAATTGTCTGAACCTGAATTTGAACTTATGAAGATGATTTTCCTGACTCAAGGTCTAGCATTCCAACTACTATGTCCCCTAGCTGCCTAGAAATTATTATGGCCCAGGGTAATCAAAGGTTATGCTTTGTTATGCTCTTTGTAAGTCTCCTGTTCCCCTCCAGAAGGAAAAAAAGCCTTCTGAAGGGGATGAAAGTATGATGTACTGATTATGCACTATGTCCGAAAACAATATTTGGGAATAAGAAAAACAACCTCTATTGTTTAGAAAATCCACCCTGTAGCTTTATTAACTCCCCTTTATTTCAAACATCCCTTCCTGTTCATGGTCTAATTATTTTGGTATTGAAGGGATTGTCTATGTCAATTATTTCATTAAAACAGAGGAATAATGTTGCTCCAAATACAACAATCTGACTCTAGTACCCACTGAGAAGCAGCAGGAGAAGGCTCCTATCTATAGAGAGCCTGTTGGAAGCTGGTATTTCCATCCTATCATTACAAAACATGGTATTTCAAACATGAAAAGGCCTCCAATAAAAAAGATCACAAATGATCAGTGTGGCTGCAACTTCTCATTCTAAAGGTTTCCAGATAGGAACTCTTTCCCTCTCCCTCTCCTTCTCCTCTCCCCTCCTATTGCTGAAAGGTGAAAGGATGCTTGTTATTTAACTACTGACACATCCATTCCCAATTGGTCAAATTTTAATCAGTTTTTCTTTTTTTCCTCTTGTGATCCTTAATCAATTTTTATACTAATTAAAGATGAAAGATACTGCAGAATACACTTCTTTTTTGCCAATTCATTTCTACTCAGTACAAAATGACTCATACCTGGTCTTTTTCCCCCTTGTGTTTTGGGGGGGTAAGAGGAGGAGTCAAGCAGAGGGTGGATCTGGTTGACAAATTGACTGTCCTTAAATGCAGTTCTTTGTCATCTTCTAAGCATCATGGGAGGGAAATGGAAATACAGGTGATAATAGAGGCACACTTCCTTTGCTAATTAAAGAGGTCTGTGTTGGATATTTTGGAGGTTTGGAGGAGTGAGTGAACTGAAATAGGAGAGACATTATCGAGCTTGATATTACCTGGATTTGCTCGAAGGGTACTTCAAAGCTGAATGACTCATTATAGTAGGGATTCAGTGTGTTCTTCTTAATGGTGGTCTTTTTCTTCTTCAATCTCTTGCCATTCTGCATCAAATGAATCTTCACATAGGGATCTAAGGAAAGCAAATGGGAAGTAGAGTTAGGAATTCAGGGATACATTTTTCTGCTTCCTGGTTGAAATTTGTAAATGAGACAGATACCTCCCTGTAGGGAAACAACTCTATAATGGATTTTTTAATCTAGTGAGAGGAAGGAAGGAAACAAGCATTTATTAACCACTTATTATGTACAATGCTATGTGCTAAAATTTAGTTTCAAAGACTTTCATAAAAGTATCTCAGGAAAGGAGAAGAAAATAAGCATTTGTACGGCACCGAATGTGTGCTTATTTAATTTTCACAGTAGTTCTGGGAGGTAGATGCTTTTATTATCTCTTACATTTCAGGAAACTGAGGCAGACAAAGCTTAAGTGACTTGATCACAAAACTAGTAAGCGTCTGAGGCTGGATTTGAATTTTGGTCTTCTTGACTCCAGACCTTGCACTCTGCTCTGCCTCTATCTCTGCCTTTGGAGTCAGGAAGACCTGAGTTCAAATCTAGCCTTTTGTTACTGGCTATGTGATCCTGACTAACTCACTTAACCTCTGCTTCAGTGTCTACATTTGTTACACAAGGAAGTTGACTTTGAAGACCCTTAAAGTCCTTTCCAACTCTAAGTCTATGGTCCTGGGTAAATAATTTCTTTTTTTTTTTCTTTCCCAATTTTATTGTTTTTTCAAAATACATGCAAAGACAGTTTTCAACACTTCCCTCTGCAAAACCTTGTGTTCCAAATTTTTCTCCATCTCCCTACCTCAAGACAGCAAACAATCATATATAGGTTAAACATGTGCAATTCCTCTAAACATATTTCCATCTTTGTCATGCTGTGCAAGAAAAATTAGATCAAAGAGGAAAAACCATGAGAAGGAAAAAAGCAGATAAACAAACAGCAACAGCAAAAAGATGAAAATACTATATTATATTCCACATTTAGACCCCATAGTCCTCTTTCTGGATGCAGATGGCTGTCTCCATCCCAAGTCTTTTGGAATTGCCTTGAATCCCCTTCTTGTTGGAAAGAGCCTTCATTGGAAAGAGTTCATCAGTGGATAATCACACAATCTTGCTATTACTATATAATAGTAATAGTTCTCTTGATTCTGCTCACTTCACTTAGCCTCAGTTCATGTAAGTCTTTCAAGGCTTTTCTGAAATAATCCTGCTCATCATTTCTTTAAATCATTTCTCTGAGTCTCAGTTTCCTCATCTGTAAAATGAGGGAATTGAACATAAATATTTCCAAGGTACTTTCCAAATCAGTATTTATGGTCCTATAATACACACACACACACACACACACACACACATGTATAAATATATATATTATTTATAAAAAATTATCCCTCCCTGAGCCTCATTTTCTTCTTCTGCAAATAAGGATACTAACAGATCTAATTCTATCTCACAGGGTTGTTGGGAGGCTTAAATGATATAATAAAAAAAAAACATTTATTAAAAACCTTCTTTGTGTGAGGTGTTAAGAATACCAAGACAAAACCTGGGCAAATAATTATACCTTCTTAAGTTTCATTTCCTTCATTTATAAATGAGGATACTAACAGGTGTAGTTCTATTTCTCAGGGTTGTTGGGAGGCTTAATTAAAAACCCCCAAACATTTATTAAACACTTTCTTTGTGTGAAGTATTAAGAATACAAAGACAAGACTTGGACATTCTCTGCCGTCAAAGAGCTTAAGTTCTCTAAATATATTAGAATTTAGCATTTCAGGATCATTTTTTACTTCAAATAATATATTTATAATTTAACATATATTTTAGAATACGTTTAAATGGTATAGTAGAATGAGTGCTAGACCTAGAGTTAGAAAGATTTGAGTTGGAATTCTGTCCCAGACACCACTTGTGTAATTTTGGAAGTAATTCATCTGCATAAGTGGAAGGAGTCTCTATTCTGGGAATATACTACATTAGTGAAATCATGTGCAATTGAAAAAAATTATTTTCAAGAATCTTTCATTTCCAGACTTGAAGTGTGATATAAGATACTCTTACTATCTCAAAGTTCAAGGTCATGTTTTCAAGGAAAAAACAAAAGTGATTTTGATTAACAAATACCCAAATTAACTAAAAACATATGAAGAAAGATGCTATCTAAATCCAGAGAAAGAACTGATAAAGAGAAGTATGTATAGAATAATTTTACATACACACACATACTTATTTGTGTCTAATGATGGCCATCTCTAGGGTATGTGGTATAGTAGAAAGATAAGAAATTTACACAATAATTTTGTCATACATTTAAAAGTAATAACGAGTTGTGCATGGTAGATTTGCAGTTTCATGTGCAATCTTTTTTTCTTGTACTATATTATTGAAATGCTTGTTTTATTCCATAAATTAAAAATAAAATTAAAAAAGGAAGCAAAAGTCATAGGTGAAATGGACTCCTCTCTTCTAATGATCAACTCTGAGCTCCCTTAGCATCTCCAAAGGATCCCTGGAATAAATACCAATCTAAATACCCTTTGAGAAACAAGGCTTTTCCTGGGGTTGCCTTACTTAATTTTTAAAAATATGAACAAATTAGCTTCTGGAATGATGCATGATAATTTTTTCTATAGAGCTCAAATCTTCTGGTTTCTAAAGGAGAAAACAATCCATCATTACTGTTCCCCCTCTCAAAATAACTCCACACCAAAACAAAAAACTTTTTCATGTACACAGACCAAAGCTGGTGAGCCAGCAATAATCAGCTCCTTCAACAAAAGAGCTGCTTAATGACTAGAAATCCCAGTGTAAACAGATACATCTGCAGCCTCATCCTGGATTGTAAAGGAATTTGGCCTTTTCACTATGAATATATCTTGATGACAAGAGACTTGGTTTGTTTGGTAAAGCCTTCCCTTTGCTCCACTAGCTGGCACTTTTACAAATAAACACAATGACAGCAACAATGACTGTCAACCTGTGTTTTTGCATTGGCACAGGGGCTGAAGCCAATTTGTGTTTTCAAGTTTAAATACTCTTTCCACTTGCATTCAGGAACTCATTTAGGCAAAGGTGCCATGGAAAGAACTAGATGGTTGGCACTAGGGGAAAAGGGATTGATTTGCTGTATAATCCCAACAGTGTCACTGAGTGATTCTTTGTTTTCTGTGAAATCATCCATGAGAACAAGCATTGGTCCATATCCCAGAACTGAAAACAAGTCAGAGTAGCTTAATGAGATTCAGGCAATAAACAATCTTAGAACGTTAACATCAAAACATCGCAGACTTTCATCTGGAAGGGATTCTAGGATATATCAAGTCCAACCATCTAATTTTATAGATGAAGATATTGAGGTTTAGAGGTAACAAGTGATTTGCTTAAGATCTCAGACTAGTAAATGGCAGGGGCAGAATTTGAAGTCAGGGCCTTTGACTCAAGAGTTAATTAAAGGGGGGTAAATAGCCTGGCTTGGAGTCAAGAAGATTCATTTTCCTGAGTTCAAATCTGGCCTTAGACACTTAATAGCTATGTGACCCCGAGAAAATCACTTAAATTTGACTTTCTCAGTTTCCTCATTTGGAAAACGAATGGGAAGAGATGGTAAACCACTCTAATATCTTTGTCATGAAAACTCTAGATGAAGTCACAAAGAATGAGAAAAGACAAAGCAAGAACAAAATCTTACCATCTATTTTACGGGGTTATTTAAAAAATTGCTTTGTAAACTTTGCAAATGTTGTCAATAAGAGTCATACATGACTCAAAAATGGCTGAATGACAAACAACCTTTGATTCTAAATCCAGAATTATATTCTTCTTTCCATGATAACACAATGACTTTCTGCATGCAGTATTCTACAACTTTCTTTTCCCTTCCTGACTGACTTTGAGAGTATTTGGCATCTATGGACAGAAAGCATGGAATTTTAAATTGGGAGTTTGGAGAGCTAGTGAATTTAAATCACTAACTTTTTCAAGTCTCACTCTTGACTCAGTTTCCTTATTTGCAAAAAACATTTGAATTTCTCTAGAATTTAGACTAGGATCCATGAACTTTAAAAAATAGTTTTACTGAATTTCACTAATGCTAAGTACATACAATTAGTTTCCTTTGAAATCCTAAATATTTTTAAAAAGTATTTAAAAATATTCACAGAAAGGGTCCATGGTTTACATTAATCTTCCAAAGAGCTCTGTTACAAAAAAGTTAGATTATTAAACCCTTTAGGTGTTCTATATTTTTTTGGGGGGGGCTGTATATCTTATTAATAAGAATTCCATGGATTAAAGATTTATATTCTGATTATCTGAAAAGTAGAGTCATACATTTAGGTAATAAGCTTGATAGAGAACCTTCCTTGGAGCTGACAGATATAAACTTCCAAGAGTCTAATTTCACTATTGATCTATTACAAATTTAGCCTAAGAATTTCAGAAAAGTCTGGAAAGACTAACATGAATTAATGCTGAGTGAAATGAACAGAATCAGGAGAACACTACACAGGAACAGCAAGATTATGTGATGATCAACTATGTTAGATTTGATTCCTCAGCAATACATTGATCCAAGATAATTTCAACACACTTGAGACAGAAAAATACTATCTGCATCCAGAGAGAGAACTATGGAGACTGAATATGATGAAAATAACTTTTTTATTTTTGATTTTCTTTTTCTTTCTCTTGGTTCTTCCTTTTTATTCTGATATTTCTCTCACACAATTGGTAAGTATTAAAGGTCAGATTTGAACTCAGGGAGATGAGTTTCCCTGACTCCAGGAAACTTAGGTGCTCAGTTTCTTTATAGCTAAGGCAACTGTGTAAAATCTATCTATTGAGTCTTAAAGAATTCAAAGCAATCCCAATAGACTTTGGACAGAAAATGCCATCTGCATTCAGAAAAAGAACTAAGGAGACTGAATGTAAATCAACACATGCTATATTCACTTCTTTTTTTCTGTTTTTTTTTTTTTTTCTCTCTCCCTTGGTTTTTCCCTTTTGCTCTGTTTCTCTTCCAACATGATTCATAATGCAATGTGTGTAAAAATAAAGAAAAAAAGAAAAAAACTCTTAAAGAATCAGTTGGGATGTTCTGTGGGTCTGATTTTATGAGAGATTTACTGAAACTGGAATTTTTCAATGTTGATGAAATCAAAGATCCTTTCCATATATATGAGACAATTGGAGTTAAAGTGACTTGCTCAGGGTTACACATCTAGGAAGTGTTAAGTGTCTGAGGTCACAGATCCTCTTGACTTCAAGGCTGATTCTCTAACCACTGCACTAACTAGCTGTCCCATCCTTCTTATATAATCAATCATATTTAAGTATGAATATATCATCTGAAAGGTCATAGAACATAGAACCACAGGCCTAAAGTTGGTGGGAACCTTAAAAGTCATCTATGTCAAAGCTTCCCTCTCACATATGAAGCAGCTCAGCTAGTCAGCGGCTAAGGCAGAGATCTGAACTTCAGATCTTGTGACTCCAAACTGAATTCAAAGCTAGTACTGAGGAAAAGAACAAGCGCCTAATAGCTAGCTACCTGGGTGGGATCAGGGGAGGAGACCCTAAGAGCAAGTTGGGAATTCTCTGGTCTTGAATTTTTCATCTGTAGAATTCATTTTTATAAGAGATATAGTTAGAAGGAATCTTACAATTCATTTAGACCATAGTTTCTTCACCTTTCTGGTGGCATGGAAGACTGATTGAGCCATTCTACCATCCTCCACAGATGGTATCATATAATTATAAAACACAGCAGCTGACTCTGGAGTTGGGATGCCCTGAATTCAAGTTTCACTCTTGACACATCCTAACCGTGTGATCCTAGTCAAGGTATTTTTAGTGCTTTAGTTGAGAGTATAAGCAACAATGCTGACCTGCATTGATAAAGTCCAGTGGTGCTCAAAGTATGGTACAGGGAACTTGTGGGATGGGACCCTTAGACCCTCTTCTGGGTATCAAAACTATTTTCATAACAACACTAAGGCATTTAAATTTTTAATGCAGCAAATATCAGTAGATATAACCAACATAAACAAAAGTTTTTTTAAAGGGTTCTCAATTTTTTAGACTATAAAGAGATCCTAAGATCAAAATGTTTGAGAATTCCTGGTATAAAGGGTTTCCTCATAAAAGAGTTTTCTCTACCAATTAAATCTTAAGTATCATTAAAAAAAAAGGGAAATGTATAGAAGATAGATGCAAAGTTAGATAACAAAAGATGAATTTAAGAGCCTGGTAGCATAGTTTTATAAAAAAAAAAAAGTGTCAGAAATATGAGATCTCCAGAAGGAGGTGAGCCTGATAAGGAAGCTAAACCCAACAAAAAGAAAAAGATACTTTAAAACAGTTAAATTAGAAGAAAAAAGAACACCTTTTCTTGAGGGTAGGTGGGGTGATGATACTAAGCAGAGTCACTTGATTATGATTTTGCTTCTCTTTTCTCTGACAAGAATTACATTTGCATTTCAAATAACAGAACAAAAATGACTAATGCCATTGATGTTAAAGATAAATAAAGAAAAAAATTAGAGAGCATCTAGTTTGCCTTTATAAGTTCAAGGTACCAGACCCTAGGGAGGCTGTACTTGGATATTGAAAGAACTGGCAGATGTGACTGCTGAATTAGTAATATTTTAAATATTATGGAAAGTGCAAAACATACCACAAGATGAGAAAAATAAATTATCTGAATTTTCAAAAGAAGGAAGAGATTTTTCTACCAACTCTAGGCCAATCACTTGACTTTGATTCTTGGGAATAATCTAAAATGGAATTAAAGAGATAACTTAGGAGAATGAACATTTTTAAAGAGAAACTGATTATTAAAAGTCAGTATGGTTTCATCAATAACAAGTCAAGCCAGACTCATTTTCCTTCTTTTTCTGGCAATATTATTAATCTAGTAGAAAAAAAAAGAATGCTATGGAAATAATTTATATAGATTTCATCAAAGCTTTTGATAAAGTGTGTCCTACTATTTCTGAGGTTAAAAATGGAAGGATATGGATTAAATGACAATTCAGTTGGATGGATTCAAACCTGGGAGACGACCAAACTCAATGAGTGAATTGTTGATGGTTCAATATCAACATGGTCCTTAGAACAGTCTCCTAGTGATCTAAGTTTGGCCCCGTGCTGCTTAACATTTTTATTAATGATTTGGATAGTGTCATAGAAGGCAAGCTTATCACATTTTCAGATAACACAAAACAGGGAACAACAGTTAATGTACTAGATGATGGAGATTGGCTCCAAATAGATCTTGGCAGGCCATAGCATTGGTCTAAATTGAATAAGATTGATTTAATCTAGCAACTTGGAGAGTTGGAAGAGGCTCCTTACAGAAGGTGATAACAGGGTCCCCACATTCCTCTGCTACTGCCCTTCATTCCTAGACATCTTTTTTTAAAATCACAAGGGGTGAGGAGCTCTTAACACTCAAGTCAATCTGTGATCCCATTGATAGGGATTTTGCCTCTAGTGAAACTGGTTGAGACCCATCCATGCCTGTACATCCTACATGACTCTTGAACATGTTCTCCCACAAGTTTATTGCAGAGGTCCACATAAACTGATCACTGGGCTAAAAGAGAGGATGAATTTTATCAGCTGCATCTTCAGTAAACAGTAAACTGTATTAAAATACAGTGCCTGTCACAGGAAGCACTTAAAAAATGTTTATTGCATTGGATTGGAAGAGTCTAAGAATTCTAACTTTTTTGGTATCCTGACAGTCTAGTGAAGCCTATGGAACACTTGAAATAATATTTTTAAATGCATAAAGGAAAGCAATTATATTGAAATAAATATATAATTACCACCCCATCCCCCACCCAAGTTCAAGGACTCCCTCAAAACTACTCACAGTTCATGGACTAGAGTATGGTATTGTTCTTAAAATCATGTCCATTAGAATCCCTGGGATCCATGAGACTCTGTCAAAGCTTCTTGAAACAAAAAGGTGGTTTGTTTTGCCTGGCCCTGCCCAATCCTAAACTCAGGATTTAGGGGGAAAAAAAAAACAGTTTGGAGTCATTTGAAAAGAAATGTAGAAAAAAGTTGAGGGTTGGAAAAAAAAGCCCTATGGGGTTGTGGGAGGGGCTCATAGTTTAAGGTTGCTTTGGAGTGATGCCCATATCTGTGGGTGATCTATTTTAAAATAATCTCTCTCCTATCTGGATTCAACAGAATGTCCTTGAGTATGATTCTGATAAAAACTGAGCATGACTCTTAGGCTTTATGTGGGTTGTTTCTGTGTTCATTCTTGAGGCACAGAATGAAAGTATGAGATGCTTTGTTTTGGAACAGAACAGCCAGATAAAGAGACTGTAAAAGTGTTAGGGAAGATAGATTACTGGAGAGTTTCTTCTTTATAGTTTTTATGTGAGATAACCTCCCCTTACGCAGCTAGCTGTCTCAGTGGATAGAGCCCTAGGCCTGGAGTCAGGAACACCTGACTTAAAATTCAGCATTAGCCACTTACTAGCTGTGGGAACTTGGGCAAGTCGTTTTCCCTGTTTGTCTCAGTTTTCTCATTTGTAAAATGAGCTGGAGAAGGAAATGGCAAAAAAACTTCAGTATCTTTACCAAAAAAACCTCAATTAGGGTCATGAAGAATTGGACTGGACTAGAATGGCCACCACTATTACAGCATTCTTCCATAACATTACATTTCCCATCTCCATATTGAGCTCATCCTTACTCAACTCAAATTTTACTCTCTGCAAGAGATCTTTCTCAGTCCCACCAGTTGCTAGTGGTGTTCCTTCTTCAATGCACCTTTCCTCTATTCTGTTGATATCTTGTATATGTTTGATGATTTTCGTGTTGGTATCCCCCATTAAAATGTGAGTTTTGTGAGGGCAGGGCCAATATTTCACTTTTTTCTTTATATTCCCAGTACTTAATACAGTGTTTGACTTATAGTGAGCACTTAACAAATGCTCATGATGGACTGGCTGATATTTTACATATAAATAAGCCTTGGATACGTTGCTTCCCCAAAGGATTAGCCACAGGATTCTATTAAATAGTAACCTCTCATAGTACATTTTGTGATTAGATTCATAAAATTTTGATTTCCACTTAACTTTTTAGAAACAACAGGCTATATTGTGTAATGGAAAAAAGGTTAGACCAAACCAAGTCAGAAGTCATGGGTTCAAATCTTCAATTCTGTTTCTTATTACCTATATGACTTTGGACTACTCAATTAAGCTTTCATGGCCTGGATTCCCTCTTTTGTAAAGAGGGTTGAACCAGATGACCTCTGAGGTGTCTTCTAGTTCTAAATCTATCCTTCCATATAGATTTTTTATGGTGTAAAGTCAGGGCTAACTCCATTGCAAAACAAGCTTGTGTATTTTAAATAAGTAAGAATGGGTAGTTTTTATGCTCTGCTTTTCGTATCGACAAACTACTTTTCCTAGAAAACAAATTATATTCAATCTCATCAGTTCAAAATTTCCTGGTGCCTTGGAAGTCCTGTCGACTGCTTAAGAGGAGAAAGTTTAGTTGAAATGACAAAATAGACTTTAATGAGACCCATTAATGTCCCATTATTGGCAACTGCAGCAGATAAGTCCTCACTCCAAACAGCCAGGAACTGATTGGCTTTTTTGAAGCTTGTAAACAGCGTGGGGAAAGATGCAAAATTCAGAACTGTGTAATTGCAGCTGTGCTCTGGAGTTGTCTTTGCCAAGTTCATGGGGAAAAAAAGACACACACAAAAAGACCAAAAAACCCTCAAACCTTTGCCTTCCCAAGACTTGCTCCTTTAGGGACACAATCAAACTTTCATTGTAAATTCACTCTCTCTATTCTGAAGCTGTTTAGGACTTAGGGCATTTTGCTTTCTTTCCCTGGATTCATTTATCTTTTTTTTCTCTTAAAGGAAAATATATAACTCTATAAGAAAGTTCAATCTCTCTTTTATAATGTTTGTCTATCTCTTACTTTGTACTACATTAACTTTTCCTTCCAGGAAACAATGGCGCAGTATTGGAAAAAATTTCCCTTTCTGATAATAATACAGAGCAGCTAGAGTACAATGTGTTCAGATACAAGGGTCCATTTTAGATATATCTTGAGCCTGTCAACTTTGTTTAAATCTTTGTAAATTCTGGACTCATCTCTCATTCATCATGTGGCATCTTCCCCTCCCCTGCAAGCTAGTTTGATTTAAAGGTTTACTTTCTTTTGTAAGAGGGATAATAGTTTTAGTTTCTTGTGATACCATGACCAAATCATTCCAAACTTTCATCTAAGCCCTTTCAATGGACTAGGTTGTTGTAAGTATCTTTACTCTTACACAGCTATTACTAGTAGAAATAAGATTTTGCCTCAGGGTGTCAATAACTGGGGTAGGGATGGGAGGCAGCAATTCTTCCGTGGGACAGATGCTATCTCTGCATTACCATATGATCTTCCAATGGCTACATAATTCAACTCCTTCTGGAATTGGAGTTTGCCACCACGGTTCCATACCTTTGGTGCCCACCTCCTAGGGTCTGTCTTCCTTTAATACTTGAAGGAGGTGGTGTAGGTCAAACAACTCCCTTTCTCAGGATGATTGTACTCTGGCTTGGGATGTCCTTTGTGTCTCTAGGTATATATTTTTCTCCACAATTATCTCAACTTTTTTTTTTTTTTTTTTTGCCCCAGTTGAGAAAACTTCTATTTGAGATTCTGCTCTGAAAGCTGTAGGTAAGGATAGGGAATGTAGTATTTATAAACTGTTAAGGTAAAAAGGCCTTAAAGCAAGTTAAACAGGTCTGGAAAATGATCTTTTTTGATAAAAATTGATATTCTTTCTTTTCTTATAAAATGATTATTCTAGTCTATAAGGCAATGATTTTCATGAAGATTAAACAAATTATCCTCTAAATACCAATATTCTAGAGCAGAAAACAACTAAAAATATGAATGAATAATATATACACATATGTATACTTTAGTTTTCATGATATAATAAAATAAAAATAAAAATTTGGCAAAAATCTTGGTGTAAGATCTAATCTTAGAATTCTTAAGATTTTGAAATGGTTCATATATAAAGAAGCATATGAATTTATTCTATTTCAGTTGGGTTAAACTGGATTAAATCACTAGCAACTGGCCTATTTGTTTCTATGGCAACTGATTAAGTTCATTCAATCAGAAATAGGATTCTGGAGCTGAAATTTTGATCTGGGATTCTTAACCATGGATTATTTGAATTATTAAAATATTTTTGATAAGCAGCTTTC
Source organism: Sarcophilus harrisii (assembly GCF_902635505.1). Taxonomy (NCBI): domain Eukaryota; kingdom Metazoa; phylum Chordata; class Mammalia; order Dasyuromorphia; family Dasyuridae; genus Sarcophilus; species Sarcophilus harrisii. The sequence continues at coordinate 50,295,207 of NC_045430.1, forward strand.
AATATTATGTGTTTCCTTTATAATTCCTTTGTCTTATGCATTTAAAAGCATTATTCTGAGAAAGGGCCCATAGGTTTATGTGTCATTGTCAAAGGGGTCTCAAAAGGATGAGAACTTGTGGCTTAGATAATAATAATCTATGTAGCAGCTCAAGTACCAATTATTACCCAAGACCTTTTTGGACCCTTCAACCCCTCCACCAGCTGTTTACTCTTTATCTCCCACCCCTAACTACCTTGTATTGATCTGTATGTTTTTGTATTTACTTATAAGTGTATATGTTTCCCTTAATAGAATGTAAGCTCCCTAAGGAGTTAAAGAATGAGTATGGATTTAAGAGGTCCATATTTCCATACCTAACATCTTGTTCATAATATAAAGAATTTAATGGTGCATGATAGGGACCAGAACAGAAGTAGCTCTTTCAATGCCTTTTATATGATGTAATATTGGTGTGGGAATCTCTAAAGTAATACAAGATCTCCATTACCCACTCCCTTTATGCCTCCTCAATTTCCTTACTCTTGAAATCAACAGCTGAATCTTATGAATAAGATATTTTGGATACTGTGTGAGTCAAAGCTATGATTTATCAAGTTTTTGAAACCAAAAGTCCAGTTAATAAAGATCTACAGGTTGGGAGGGCATCTCAAAAGTTGGCTAGTATATGTGAAGGATCCAAAAGTGTTTAGCTTCTTAAGAATGAAGAAAAGAATTATCCCAGACCTTATGGGAGTGGGGGGAAAATCCTAGGCAACTAAAACGTGCAATTAACTTGTATATGTTGGGGATGGCATTGATTTATATTCAGAATTGTGATTCTGGGGGAAAAAAAAAACTTTGACATTTCCTTGCTTTAGCCATATGGAACTGTCACCTCTCTGAATCTTATTTCCTCGATTTTAAAATCTGAGAGTTGGTCTAGATGGTTTCTTTAGGTTCTTTTATAGTTCATCTACAATATCAGAAAAATTGCTCCTTGATGTGTTGTTGTTTAATCTTTTTAGTCATGTATGATCCTTTGTAACCCCATTGGGATTTTCTTGGCAAAGTAGTGATTTGCTACTTTTCTTCTCCAGCTCATTTTATGGGTGAGGAAATTGAGAAAAATAGGATTAAGGGAACTCAGGTCCTCCTAACTCCCAGACCTGCTCTCTAACCACTAGTATAAAAGAATTTTAGACACTGGATTACCTAAAGGGTCCTTTCCCCCTTATTTTCATGCCATTAAATTCTCATCCTATTAAAACAATGTCTTACAACAGCAAATAGGTAGAGAGATTCCTTGTTTGGGGCGAGAAGAGGATGGTTCAGTTCTTCCTCTGAAACAATAATATGGTATCTCTTTGTGAGACCATCCTCAAAAACTGAATGATTGCTTTGGGGCAAAAGTCAAATGTCCCTCTACTGCCCTTGAAGGAATGAGGAGGGAACCTGGCCTGGCTAATTTCCAGGGGATTCTAGAAGCAATCCCTTTCTATTGCCTTCCTCCCAGACAGGTTCCTCTTCCTCCTCCTGCCTCTTCTCTCTGTGATTCCTGAAAGCATATTTTGCTTTATTTTTGTCACATTTGATGTTATTTTTGCTATTCTTTATTGATTTATCACAATCCCCTTGACATGTATTGGCATACATCTCTTTCAGTGGTTGAATATGTACCTATGATATATCTCAGGGTCTCCTAAATTGTTTCTATTTCTTGGGGTTTCCTGGTGATGTAATTTGTCATTGAAACTCATATTTTTATAGTAAAATTACAGTAGTACTTTGGTATCACAAATGAACACCTTTAGGGAAAATTTTTAAAATGTATTCTGTATTTTACCATAGTGTTTTTGGACACTACACAAAATCCAGCATATAGGGACTCAATTATAAACCTTCAACTTAGAGATTTTATATAATGTGAAGTTTTGTTTATATATTGTATATGCTTTGTCTTGCTCTTAGACACCTGTACCTTCCCCCCACCCCCTCCCAATCCTTTACCTTCTGGTATCAACCAAGTTGTTCTGGGCTAGAGAAATGAATGCTTAACCCAATGTCTCTTCCCCACCATCTCCTTTCTTTTTCTGTAGGGACATAGGAGTACATATCTGAGGATAGTTTTCCTGGAACAGAGACATTTTAGGGAGGACAGAAAAGCTGTTTATTATGCTGTGATGTGGAAAACATTTGTTCTACATGGCCCAACAGAATGGATCTGGGAGAAATAGAAAGAAAGTTTCAAATGGGCAAAATTAAGCTCTGTTTAAAGGAGAAACAATTAGAACTATCCAGTAGTGGAAAGGGTCTCCTTCAGAACATAGTGGATGCTTTTCTATTTTTTAACTACATTAATTATGGGATTTCATTGGCTAGTTTATGGACTTCATAGCATTATATAGCAATCTTTTTAGAGAAACATTCAATCATGGAGAAAGGCCTTCAAAGATCATGTAGTCCAACCATCCTTCATTTTAAAATAAGAAAATAAGAAAACTGAGGCAAAATTACACAGATGGCAAGTACCAAACGGGATTTAAACCTAGGTAAAAACTCATTCTGAATTTCAAACAACTGACTCAACAGAACTTTTTCAATACAACCTATTTCTAAGTTGGGGACTGAATGTAATAATATGTCATAGAACTCTCTTAATGCTCTATAATGCTGTAACAGCCCTATTTCCCTTAGGCAATTCCAATGTTAAATTATGCTTTCTTGGCAGGGTTATAATTGCAAAGCAGCTGGCTGTAAGCAATGATTCCTTTGTATAAAAAATAAAGGAAGCACGAAAAGCTTTTTTGTATTTACACAGAGAAGTAGAAAGTGCCAGGCTAAAGCTTCCCAATGCCATATCCCTGCAGTGGTCTTTCTGACAACTTGGCACAAAGACACCTTCATTCTTCATCTTTTCTTCCTCCTCTTCTGTTTTTTTTTTTTTTTCTTCCCTCTAAAATTGCATCAGGGTCATAGAGACCTTATAACCCTTATCTTTAAATTTTAACAAAGGACTTTGCTAATTAGGAATATTCTAACCAGAACTTCTCTGGCTATTAACTCATGAGCATTCCATAATTGAAAGGGAGCATCTAGCTGGCACAGTGAATAGGCTTGGAATCAGGAAGGCTCACTCTTCTGCCTATAGTTCAAATCCTGCCTCAGATACGTATGACTGCAAGCAAGTTATTTAACTCTGTTTGCCTCAGTTTCCTTAGCTGGAAAGTGATCTGGAGAAGAAAATGGCGAATTACCCCAGTATCCTTGCCAAGAAAACTCTAAATGGGATCATGAAGAGTTGTTCACAGCTGCAATGACTGAACTAACAAAGAATCAAATACTTAACTGAATAGATGCCTACACATATGCACACATACACAAAAGAAAAACTATCAAGTACCAATCTTTTTTAAAAAAAATGAGAGTGATCTTAGAAGGGATTGTAGTGATTCATAATAGTACAACCCCAAGTTTTACAGATGAGGATACTGAGGGACAAAGTATTTATTCAGTAAGTAGCAGAGGACCATTTAAAACAAAGGTCCTCTAATTCAAAATCTAGTTCTTAACAATTATGTTATTCAGTTATTTTAGTTGTATCCAACTCTTTGTGACCCCATTTGGGATCTTCTTGGTAAAATACTGGATAATTCTAGCCTCAGACACTTGACCCTTACTAGCTGTGTGACTCTGGGCAAGTCACTTAATTCTGATTATCTCACCAAAAAGAAAAAAAAAATACTGGATTTATTTGCCATTTTCTTTTGTAGCTTATTTTACTGATGAAGATACTGGGGCAAATAGGGTGAAATGACTTGTCCAGGATCATACTGAACCTGAATTTGAACTCGGGTCTTCCTGAATACAGGCTGGGCACTCTATCTACTGTACCACTTAGCTGCCCTATAAATTTTATATAATACTCTAAAGGAAAAATACAAATATGTTTTTTATTTTAAACATGTTTATGCTCTCAATAAAGATGAATTAAAACTGGAACCCTAAATAATAGCAATAATCTTATTAATAAATTATAGCTAGCATTTATAAACTTTATATATATAGATAGTTCATATATACTACATTAAGGTTTGCATATGCTTTATAAGTGTTACCTCATTTTATGCTTACAGGAAGCCTGGGAGAGTTTGCTTTTATTATCTGCATTTTACTGATAAGGAAATTGAGGCTGTGAGAGACTGAAAAATTTGCCTAGAGTCAAATCACTAGCAACTATTTGAGGCTGAATTTGAAATCAGGTCTTTCAGACTCCAGTTGTACCAAGCACTCTGTCCCCTGTACCAGCTGGCTGTCCAGATAAATTAATCTATCTAAAGCTATTCAGAGTTAACATTTTAAAAAGAAATAATCCTACAACACAAACTTTAATAAAACAAAAAAAAAGTATTTTCTCAGTGTCCCATTTCAATAGATTTCTTTTTTGTGTGTATGAAAATGTTGCCTTTACTTTTTAATTTTAACATAATTATGGTGTATGAGTATGTGGTGCTTCTAATTCTGCCATCTTTGTCCCATACAATTTTGCAGAAGTCTTTCTGTATTTCTTTTTACATTTCATATTTGTTATTTTTATGGTATAACAATATTAGTTTATAGCAGTACACCATAGTTTATTTAGCTGTTTTCCGAATTTTGAGTCTAGAAGTTGTTTCTAGGGTTGTCTCCATAAAGTAACTAGAAATATTTTTGTGGAAATATACATATGTTTATGTAAACATTCAAGTAAATATATGCTTATATTTAACAATATTCTTGAAAGTTAGCATGGCATAGTAAATAGAAAATCAGTCTTAGATTTGGAAACACATGACTTCATATTCTGCTTCTGACACACAATTGACTATGTGATCTTGGGTAGATCAGTCACAACTTCTTGGTGCCACAAACAAATCCCTCTTACCTGCATTGACAAAGAAAATTTCATTTACTAGGAATTATCTATTCAAGAAATTCAATGAAAGAAATGATTATTTCTTTCATGTATTAGTAACTAAATATTGAATCAGGACTAAACTGTCCACTTCCTCATCTAGAAATCAACCAGTATGGGAAGTCTTGGACAAGATTTACCCTGTCAGGAAGGCTCTGATCTAATCAAAGACAGTAAAGGAATTCTAAGTTTCAGGGATTTGGTAGACTTCTTCTTGGTGTGTTTACTAAGACAAGTTGGGGAAAATGGATTTTCCCTTTTGTCAAATGGGTGATATGGACATTGATCAGTCTATCTGACCATTCAAGGTGTTCAGTGTCCCCTTAAGACTCTCACTGCAATAAGTCCCATCTCTTACTATAATATTCGTTTTCTCATTACTTGTGAACCAGAGTTGATTTCCATCATTTTCAAAAGATCTTATAAATATCAAACATTGCACAGGCTTAGACTCTCATTGGAGAATAATGAACTTATTTTGTTGACTGCTTTCTAGATGTAGTTAATAAAACTGTTTATAATTTACCTAGAAACTGTCTCTCAGAAATTTTCAACTTTCATACTAATAAATAATTCTTAAGAATATTGATTACCAATGAGATAGCTCTGTCAGCAGGAATTATAAGCAATGTAACTCTTAGTAGATGTTGCCTGATAACTCTTTAAAATGCTTCTACCAATTTTTAATATCATGAAAATGCCATAATTCCCTGTTTCCTCTCAGTCCTATTAACAGTGAATTTTATTTTTGAAGACAGTTTGACATTTTAATTAATGGGTGTAAGGTAGAAACTTAAAAGTTGCTTTAATTTGAATTTACCTGGTTATTATGGAATTTGAATAACTTTTCAAATCATCATTTAAAAATATATATGTCCTTCTTTGAAAGATGTCTTTTCATGTTCTTTTTCTGTCTCTGGGAAAATGCATATTATGTTTTTATCAGTACCTTATAGATTTTGGAGGTCATGTCAGACAACTTTATAAAATGAACAGAAATGGATATTGACTACTATTTCTTAGAGAAATTTGATTAATACAATACAGTTGCTTTAAGAGGAAGCTATATAGCAGCTAAGAAATTATATTAAAAAAAATATCTGCTATCCTTGTCAAGTTGTAGGGACATGATGGCCAATGATAACACTATTTTAGAAGACAAGCTTCTTTACCAAAAAAATAAATGTAAGCTTTTAGTAATAGTACCTCAAAATTAAATAAAAAGCAGTTGAAAGGGAAATGAGTTTACAGAGACTATGGCATTAGACAAAAGTAAGCCAGATTATCCAGACAACATCTTTAGATGAAACTCAAAGGCAACAAATAGAAGCAAAATATAGGAATTATCTTGGTGCTTCTAAGGCATTCATTTCTCATTTTTGATAAAATAAAATTCAGTACAGCTAGATTAATGCCTCAGAACTCAAAGGTATTAAAAAAGATTAAATTAGGGAGAGAAGCAAAACCTGACCAAACATATTCAGGATAAATTTGTGCTGATGGTGACAAATTTAAAGGAATGAAGAGACTGACTTGTAAGATGTCATCCACAATGGCAAATTCCAACAGAAATAAAAATATCATTGCTGTTATTACTCTCAAAAGAAGGTGACTAAGAAAGCCATCATTGACTTCTTCATAGCTAATTTTTCATCTTTAAAAATCATGTGAATGAATGATAGAAAATAAAGCTCAACAAAGATGTCCATGATGAAAATAACAGAAAGAAATACTCAGAGTTTTATACATGATTTTATGTAGGGGACTACATCTTTAGTGTCAGACAACTACTTAGAGATATAAGGAATTTAAGATTCATATATGCTTATTATATATTGATTTCCAAAAAGCATTTGATTCAGTAGAACATAATTTTATTTCAAGGCATCTCTTTGATAAAATTAGTCTCCCATATAGGAAGAATGAAAGGAAAGAGAATAATCATTAATAGAGTATTTATTGTATATCAGACACTGTGCTAAGCCTTTAGAAATATTATTTCATTTGATCCTCACAAAAATATGTGAAGTAGGTGCTATTATCATCCCCATTTTAGTAGAGGAAACTGAGACAAACAGGTTAAGTGACTTGCCCAGGGTCACATAATAATAAGCATCTGAGGCAGAATTTGAACTTGTGTCTTGCTGATTCCAGGTCTGGCATTCTTATCTACTGTATTCACCTAGCTGTTAAAATCACATAAATTTGTGTTACAGATGCAGTGATTTCTAAAATGCCAATATTGAAGAAAACATGTTATAAGGACCCTATGGTGTTTGCTAGAATAATGGAAGATGTTCTAAGCATAAACTAAATAAAAGAGGGATTCCCTATCAACTGTGTCTCCAAATTTTACTGTTCATAGTTGCCATTGTACTGAAGGTATTGATCCCTCTTCAAAACCACCTCAATGAAATTCTTTGTTATTTGAATGAAACCAGCTTAGTCTTCTACTATGAAAAAACAAAGTAGATTAAAGAAAAACCCTCAAATACATAATTTTCATGTTATCAAATACAAATGAGGAAATCCTAACTGTCTTTATGTGTATCATCTATACTGATACATATAACTCTATAGTTCTATTTCTTGATGATTTTTCTGTCTCTCTGTTTTGAAGACATTTCAAATAAACACAAAAGGTTTAGAACTGAAAAGGAAGAAGAGATTGTGCTGGATTTCACTAGAGAATCTGAGTAGCACTTTTAATAACCTCAAACAATTCTCTGCAACAAAAGCTTTTCTTTTTCACACTAACATTCTTTTGGTGATAACCAGAGCTACAGTACCAGAAAAATGAAAATTTCAGGTGTCCCAAAGTACAATGGAAATATATACAAAGGCTTCAAACATACTGTAACATAGTAATATACAGGAAATAGATTGAAGGCCACCATCAGTGTTCTGTATGATTGGAAAAGGTCATATACTGAGAATGATGAACAGCTAGAGTTCTATTGGCATCAATGAAATGTTAAAAGAATAGAAGATAAATCTCTTTAGAGTATTATTCCCTTTCCTTCCAGTTTATTTATTTTTTTTTTTTTAGGATTCAAGAGTATCATCTGATTGGTATTCAATGTAATACATGATAGAAGACAAGATTCAGGATTCATTTCTCTTTATTATTACCTTTGATGATAATTTCACTATAAATTTCAATTTCTAGCATTTGTTGGTAACCCATGTTGGAAAAGAAAAAAATGAATCAATGGATAAAAATCACTTGTTGCTTATTATGTGAAGCACTTTGAGTACAAGTATAGTGTTTGCACTCAAGGAAATTCCATTTTGAAAAGGGAAACAACACACTTGAGGAAGTAGTGGTGAGAGAATGGGCTTTGTCCAAGAAAGTCACAAGGATAGGAAGTGGAGAAATAGGAGATTAGACTGACACTTTAGAGGATCAATGGCTTAATTGGCTTGATGATGGATCTTGGCTCTAGAACTGGAGATGGTATGTGTGTGTGTGTGTGTGTGTGCACATGGGCAGATGTCTCCCAACTATTTCAATACTTTTCCCCAAAATATCCAGTTATGGAGATGATATTACTTGTCAGAAATAATTAAAACAGCTGTTTTTTTTTTCTCCTCATTTTATGGATAAGGTAATTAAAATTCAGAGATGAAATATTTTGTCAAAATGAAGTGGTTAAAGTAGAATGTGGCTGGTGGTTTCAGGGCTAAGAGCTCTGTTACTTTCACCCCATGCAAACTTTATTTGTACTCTTGGTACAAGCTGCTAGACCCATCAGTAACCCAATCCAATTGTTTAATGTTATACAAATAATTAAATAGTAATCGGCTTCATGGAGTAAACAATTCCCATTTCCATCACTGACTGTTGTCACACATTTACTTAAGGGGATTCTTATAAATAATTGACAAAGATTTAGAAAGAAAAGCTGTACTAAATAGCTTATGTGTTTATAGTTGGAAATGTATTTTAGGGGGTAATGCTCCCTTTGATGCATGAGTGAGGACGAAGCATTAAAAATATATTTTTATATCTGGGTAAATTTTCCATGTGAAAGCACAACTTAAAAATGAATTTGCATTAATTTAATGCTGTATTAGCTAAGAAAAAACCCCCACATCTTTACATAAGTGACTACCACAGAGAAGACCATCCTCATTATAATGAAACAGATCATAAAATAGCAAAGGCAGAATTAATTCATTAATTCTGGCAAATAGCTTTGAAGAGATGAAAACATAAATATGAAATGAATGGTTATTGTAAGTTAAATGCATAATTTTTTTTACATTGATAATGAACATGGGACTTGGAAATCGGTACTAGCTTTTCTAAATTGTATTCAACATGAGTGCCAGGTCTCAGAGAAGGGCATAATTCTTTTCTTTGCTGTTTGTCTAACTAGGTAGGAATGCATGAACAAAGGGTGAGAATGATACAGAATGTAAACATGATTTGCAGGCAGGAGATGTTTATATGCAGAAGAAATAGCCATTTTGGAGGCTGCTTTCCACAGCTGAAGGAATGTATTTTGTTTTCTTAGAATCAAAATCTTTTTTTTTTTTTTTTTTTTTTGTTAACTGAATGTGATGAAATTCTAAAGCTATCACAGCACCCAGTCTTCTGTCTCCTGTACTTGGGTAACTAAAGAACACAGCATGAGTTGGAGAAACAGGCATTTTGGCAAAATTGTGCTAAACAGATTGTTCAAGTCTTTAGGGTCTACTAGAAAGAGTTGTGTTGCATCTACAAACAGAAAATGGTTTGATTCAATTATATTGTGGGTTTTTTTTTTTTTTAAAGATAGCATCAAATTATGCAAACTCATCTGGGGGCTGGGACACTACATGATAATTCATGTGATGATAAAAGGTCAATGTGTTCTATCATCTCATCACAATAGGTATAACAAGGTCAACTCAAATTCCAAACTTGCCTAACTCTCTCTTTTTACAGATGAGGAAACTGAAGTCCAATGACGTAAATTAATTTTTACAAGATCACAAGGTAGTAATAACAAGTATTGACATAGTTTTTTAAAGTTTGCAAATTACTTTATATATGTTATTTCACTTTATCCTCACAAGTAAACCTATGTATAAGGAAGCTTATTTTGTCAGCAGTGTGAATAATAATGTTTTGGTATCACTTTAAGGTTTGTGAAATGCTTTGTCTATGTTATGTCATTTACTCTCCCACATAACCCAAGGTGCTGTTATTAGCCTCATTTTACAGATGAGGAAACTGAGGTTGAGAGAGATTAAATGGTCCCACAGCTAGTTAGGATTCCTGAGACTGGATTCAGACCCAAAAGGAGACCTGCGACACATAAAAAAGATTAAGCATTCCTGCTTTAATGAGTTGCCTGGTGCAGTGAGAAGATAAGGGATTTGTTCAGTATTACAGAGCGATAATGTATCATAGGTAGGATTGCAAACCAGATTTTCCTGATTCAGAAGCTAGTTCTCTTATCTGTCTGTTACTTCTTTCTTCTCTTCTTTCTATTCCTCTTCTCTCTTGCTCTTTCTGTCTTTCATTCTCTTTATCTCATCAATATGTCTCTCTCCTTCCCCCCTATTATGCTACGTTACATTTCCTATTAATATTATAAAAATCTGTCTAACTTGATTTGAATCTGTAGGAATCCCCTGAAGCACCAGCTCTTTCTTCCTCCTCCTCCTCCTCCTCCTCTTCACTATAATCAGGATATACCTGTAGTCAAGGGTTTGAGAGAGTTGCAATTACTTATTACATACACCCACAAGCCCAGCAGCTGCTTAGATTTTGCAAGAAGCATAACAGAGAGGAGAGAATGAGTCACCTTTGCTCAGGATTAGGTTCATTTCTTGAATTCTAATGACTTGTCCCATTATTTTGAGTATGTGCTTATATGTGCATCAGTTTGCAAAGAGACTCCAATCTCCTGGAATCCAGATCTTTGTCTTTCTTAATTACTAAAACATACATTTCTTTTTCTGCGTGAACATTCTGATTCTCAGATATTCGCTTTATTTCTGGCAACTGACTGCCTCAGATTCTCTGCACTTTAACTGGTATGATGGACTTAATTTCTATATGCCCTTGGAGCTTTCATCTTCTATTGACTATAATTTTTGTTTTGTCCTCCTGTTCCCTAGTTCCTCATATTGCCCTTGGGAATTGATATTTCAGAGTTACATTGTCTTCTGAACTTCCAGATACCTGGTTTAATTTTTTTCCCCCTACAAACTCTGGAACCTGAATTTTCTCTTGCATAGCCCCAGAATTTGCTCCATTTATTTAATCTATTTTATCTATTTGATATTTATCTAATCTAGTTTTATCTACATGACTTCAGTTTATTTAATGTAGAATAGGAAGTTTCCTCCACATGGATGAAAAAGTCTAATTTAAATTTTTTAAAATATTCTTTCTGAAATATAGGCTTATGAAATACAATGCCATTTGGTCTCATCTGATCCTTTTCATCCTTCATTCTAAAGAGCTGGTGTGGGAGGGTGATAAGAGTACTGAGTTTGAAGTCAGAAAATCTTGAATCCAAATTTTGCCTTTGATGTATGTTAGTTATGTGATCCTGGGCAAGTCACCTAAACTTTGTGTGCCTCAGTTTCCTCATCTGTAAAATGAAGAGGGTAAATGGAATTGGAAAGCCCTTGAAGTATTCCTTTCTAGATCAGATTGGAGATTTAGCTTGAAGATCAAAAACAATGAGCCTCCTCCTTCAAACCTTTCCTTCCCCACCTAAGGAGGAGAGAATAAGAGACTTTCTTTGTGGAGAGGAGTAGCTGTTTATTTATCAACATTTCTCTGCTCTTAGGATCTGTTTAGGGATAATATAACAAAAATGGGAAGAGGGTACTAGAATTGATGGTCACAAAAGATGGCAGAATAAAAGTATGATGGTCACAGTCAGAGCTGGAAGTGGATCTGAGCTGACAACTCTTCTTGTGTGAAAAATATAAAAACAAAACAAAACAACAAAGTCCAATTTATTCATTTCAAGCAGACAGTAGATGAAAGTTTTTCTTCTTGTGGGTATTGTCATCATATACCATAGACTGGCAAAAGATCACTGTTTTCTTCTTTGAAAAAATCAAAACCATATTATTCCATTAAGCCTCAAAATATCTCTTGCTCTTCCTATCTTTGGGCAATTTTATAAATTTGTATAATGTCAGTTTTCTTTTTATCATCACGTACCATAAATTTGCAAAGGTTTTTCTTTGCAAAACCAAAACCACGTTGTTTTGTTAAGCCTTGAAATATTTCTTGTCCTTCCTATCTTCCCCATCTTTTTTGTAATTTTATAAATTTGAATGATGAGGCTTTTTGTAAAAACTCAAAATATACTGATGGTTATCTCTTTTCTTTATTTAAATTATTATTGTTCTTTTGCTTCTACAGAGACATTTCTTTGTGTTCATTAATGGCCAAATAGGGTTCATTTGGGGTAATTAGATAGTGCAGTGGGTAGAGTACCTATCATGAAGTCGGAGGACCAGAGTTCAAATCCGGCCTCAGATACTTCCTAGTTGTGGGACTTGGAACAAGTCATTTAACCTCTACCTGCCTCAGTTTTCCTTAACTGCAATATGAGGTAAAGGTAGCACCTATCTCTTGGAGTTGTCACAAGGATCAAATAAATGAGACACTTGCTATGTGATTCTGGGCAAGTCACTTAATCCTGTTTGCTTCAGTTTCCTCATCTATACAATTAGCTGGAGAAGAAATGGCAAACCACTTCAGTGTTTTTGTGCAAAATACCTCAAATGGGGTTATGGGGTCAGACAATATTGAAAACAACTGAACACAGAAATGACATTTTTGTTATAATCAGGGAGTGGACTTTAGAAGTAATGGATTTCAAATTACAGCTACATTATAGCTCATCAATAGTTAATTAAAAACTTAAATTAAATTACTGTTCCAACCTCAGAAAAGATGGAAAGAATTGCTTGGGAATACTGAAGTCCTTAGCTGAGCTGAAAGTATGACTATAAAGGTAATACTTATCCTTGGAAAAAATGCCTGTAACCTCTATCTTCTATTGCTATTTAATATAAGTGTAGAATGAGAAGCAGTTTGGTCTCCGGGATAATGAACTTGACTGGGAGTGCTGAAGTCCTTGGTTGAGCCTCTGTCACTTATGGGCTGAATGATCTTAGGTAAGTCACTTGTACTCCAAGTGCTCCAGACAACTCACTAGGACTATATATTTTAGAGCAGATATAGATAAATCTGCCTTTTTAGGCTAAGCTCCTTATTGGGAGCACTCTATACTTGATATAATCACAAGTTTGATTTTTTTTTTTTTAATTGTGAGATACTAGAAATAGAGAAGGTGACACAGCAGAAAGGCTTTTTTTTTTTTAAAGAAAAGGAAATCTAAGAAGAAAGAAGCAGGCTGTTTGGGCTAATTTCCTAGTGGAATTTCTTTTGATTAAACAAAACCAGTAAATTTATTAGGATTATTAATAGAAAAAATTGTGAATAAAAATAAGTATTTGTAAAAGATACTTGTGGGTAAATTGTAATGACTAACCAAATAATCCAATAGGATTTATTAAGAGTTTATTACATCCCCGGTACTATGTTAAGTGTTTGAGATACACAGCCAATAACAACAACAATAATAGCATTTTAAAAGTGTTTTAAAATTTGCAAAACACTTTACAAATATTATCTCATTTGATCCTCACAACAACTCTAGGAGTTAGGTATTTTTATTAACCTCATTTTATAGATGAGGAAACATAGACAAATAGAGGTTAAGTGATTTGCCCAGAATCACACAGTTTACAAAAAACATTTGAGGCTGGATTTGAACTCAGGATTTCGTAACTACATGTCTAGTTGTTCTATTTATTGTGTTATTGTGTAGCTGACAAAAATGAAACATTCAATGGCCTCAAAGAACTTGTATTCTATCAGAGAGATGATCATAAAAAAGAAAATTTAGAGAAGGGGCTATATGACAAATTTTCTTTTTCTATTGGAAACATTGAAGAAAGAAAGAATATCAAATTATTCCAGTATCTTTGCCAAGAAAACCCCAAATAGGGTCACCAACACAACTGAAATAATTCAATTACCAGTACCACCAAAAATAAAAAATGTGCCTGAAAATCTGACCCTAAACTATGTACCCAGTGTAGACAATGTTTTTTGCTTGGAAAGATAAAAAAGAAAGAGATAGATGATCTCATCCTTTCTTTTCCAGTCTAACCTGGAAAGGTCAGGATGACACTTATCAAGAGAGCAGAAAAGTACACAATTGACATTTTCCTGTTACTTTAGAGCTTGCGAAAAATTAGCTTTCCAATAATCTTGAAAGACAAGTAGTTCAAGTATTATCATCCCCATTTTAGATAGTAGGAAACTGAGGACCATGGCTTTAGCCACTCTGATAGGACTATCAGATTTGGAAGGTGACACAGAGGTCATGTATTCTTAACGTTTTTATTTTGTAGATAAAAAAACTGAGGTTCAGAAAACTTGAATGACTTGTACATGGTCTTTTAGTAAGTTAGTGGTAGGATGGGAATTAGAACCCTTGTTTTTTGAGTCTCAGCTCACTATGATGTATATGGAGAATCAGCTTGGCAACTTAGTACCGTAAAAACTTGAGCAAGATTTTCAACTTCTCTGAACTTCAGATTTCTCATCCTGTCGAATGAGAAGACTGGGCTTAATAGTGTGAATGGTTCCTTTTGGCTTTGGATCTCTCCTGCTTGGTCATCCAACCTTTGCTTAGAAATGTACAGCGAGGTTAGAAGCAATGAAGCCCATTCCATTTTGGTCACACCTAACAGTTTGGATTCTTTCCTTATAACAGGCCTAAAGTGTTTCTTTGCAACTTTCACACTAATCTCATTTTGGTTTCTAGCTCTTACTATGGCCCTTTCCTCTTCTACAATCAAATATTTGAACTCAAATTATATTCTCTATGATCTGTCTTGTCCCTACTAAACATTGTCATTTTCTTCAATGGATACTCATTTGTTGTGATTTTGAGGGGCTTTATCATCTCTGTTGCTCCATTCTGAAAGCTCTCTATCTTGTCAGAACCAAGAGCTTTGCCATTGATGAGTGACTCAATGGAGGAGTCTAATCAATGCAACCTAAAAGGCAAACTTCATTGAAATACATCAGGACAGAAACACAGCCTCCTTTTAGTTTAACAAAGAAGGAATCTAAAAGCTGTCATAGTTTCATTTGGAGAGTGCTCCATAGCCATTCAACTGCTTTATCACAATAAATATCACCACCCTCCCTTCTCTCTTTCTCTCTCCCTGATGAGAAAAACCTTAGGTAGGCAAAGATAGAGAAAGAAAGAAGCAGCTATCCAGTGGAGATGGAAAATATGTTCACATTGTTAAGAAATCAATACAACCATGGTGGGGGTATTTCAGAGGACAGAGAAAAAGAAGATTTTTCTCTGTGCTCCAGTTACTCATGGAGTTGTTTGTGTTGCCTTTCTTTACTTATGGAATGCTTCTCTTAAGGTCATTTCGTATTGCACAGAAACCTTTGAAAAACACCCTAATTATGAACAATGTTAGACACATGAAGTATGCTTTCCGAACTGGGAACTAAGTTGGCAGTAAGGATATTTAAAACAAAAAAATAAAGAAAGAAAGAAAGAAAGAAAAAGAAAGAGCAGCCTGCAATTAGTAAGTATTTAGCTGTGGTTATAGGCTCTTCAGGAATGTTAAAAAACTTCTTTAAGTAGGTCATCAGAATAAGGATAATCGTCTCCAAGGTAACCAACCCTCAAGATAACCAAGTAAAGATTTTATCTTTGGGTAGGGAATAATAATGGTAGCACCAGATTTGCACTATAAAACCCAAGTCTGTGCCCTCTAAATTTCTTTGCAAAAATAATTTTTCAATAAACATAATCCCAGTTTACAGTGGTTTATTTAGGAGTGGCCATAGTTGATTACCTAAACTTCTGCAACCTATTAGAAAAGACACTCATATTGGGTTCTTTTGCTTACCTAGGTTACTGTAAGTTCTCATATCTTTTTGGATAATGATGACTCAGGAGATGCTGAGAGGTAAGAGAAAAGGATGCTTTCTCATCTCCATCTCCTTCCTGTTTTTGTTTTTGTTCAGTGATTTCAGTCA
Organism: Sarcophilus harrisii; assembly: GCF_902635505.1. Taxonomy (NCBI): domain Eukaryota; kingdom Metazoa; phylum Chordata; class Mammalia; order Dasyuromorphia; family Dasyuridae; genus Sarcophilus; species Sarcophilus harrisii. The sequence goes on from NC_045430.1 coordinate 50,311,247, forward strand.
TTTTTTGACCCTATTTGGGACTTTCTTTGCAAAGATCCAAGAGTGTTTTGTCATTTCCTCCTCTAATTTATTCTACAGAAGAGGAAACTGAGGCAAACAGGGTTACACAGCTAATAAGAGTCCTTTCTTGATTGTTCTTCTTTAATATCAATATGCCACTAAATAAGCTTCTTGAGGGAACAGATAGCTCCATTTCACCATTGCAGCCCTGTGCTTACATCTGGGTGCTTCAATCAAATGTAGTCAGGAGGGTAATGTTATGTAATGAAAGAACACTAGATTCAAAGTGCTAATCCTGCTGTAAGATTTATTTCCTTGAGTAATATTAAGGAACTCATTCAGCTTTTTAGGATTTCAGTTTCCCCATTTGAAAAATTAGGAGGAGGTTGAATTAGATGACATCTAAGTATCTTTCCAGCTCTAAATAGATGGTGTATGTCTAACCTTTTTAAAGGGAAGATGGGAGGAAAGGAATTGGGATATTTCTAATAGAATAGAGAGAATTCTAATAGAATAAAAGCGTCATCTGCTAAGAGAGTAATCCATAAGGATAGTGGTGGAGGAAGCTGTGTATGAAACACTTCACTCTCAACCTAAATGAAATGTTTAAAAGCTTAAAAAAATAGTTACTATTTGGATACAAGAGGCTGAGCAGGTTTATAGCCAAAAACAGATCATCAGAACTGGGACAAGGGAGAATCTTAGTTTAGTTTAATCCTTTTGTCTTTCAAACAAAGTGAAACTCAGTGGAAGATGCCCTCTATATCTCTGCCTCTGGAAATCTCTGACTTCTTTTAAAACTCACTTCAAAAGCTAGCTTTTACATGAAGCTTTTCCTGATAGCTCAGGTGCCCTTTCTGCCAAAGGTACACAATGATTCATTCTGTATGAATTTCAATGCAATATTTATCAATTTCAATATGTAGTCACTGTCTGCCTTATTAGAATGTAAGCTCCTTGAAGAAAGGAACTATTTGGCTTTTTCTATGTATCTTCAGTGCTTAGCAGGATGTCTATCAACAGAGTCAGTGAGGATTAATTAGGAGCAAGTAATTGGCTGAATTGACACCTGAAATGGGACATCTGATCTCAAGTACGTTGTACTACATTTACTTAAAGTGCATGAAGACAACATATAGAAAGTTTCTTTTGGCCATGGTAGTGATTGCAGAGGAGAGAGGAAAAGTTTTTTTCAAGGAGGCCCTATAATTTAGGCCTGGAGGTCAAAGCAATGGCTTTAATGGTAAAAGAATAAAAAGTTAACTAGAAAACTTAGAAAATAATGAGATAATACATGATCAAATCTTCTCCATTTTACTTCTATATGGGAACAATACTATAGATTAAAAGCTTATTGAGTTGGTGTTAAATAACAGCTAACATTTTATTTTTATTTTAACTTTGAGGTTTGCAAATCTCTTTACATATTTTATTATGTTTGATCCTTATTTACAACAACCCTGTGAAGTAAGTACTATTATTATTTCCAGATCAACAAACTGAAATTAAAAGATATTAAGGCACTTTATCAAGATTTTATCTACTGGGCATCTATGCAGGGCTTAAAAAGTCCTCCTTTTTTATCTAACCTTTGCTCCAAACAATTCCGGATTTAATTGGCCTTCAGTAAACGGCATGGGGCAAAATGGGAAAAGGACTGGACAAGACACTATATTCTTAATTCTTTTTAGCAATAGGAACAATATTTAGCAATAGGAATAAGAATTCTTAATAGCAATAGGAACAATAACAAAATGCAAGGGAGTTAAATGTGTATCATTCTAGTAAGAAAAAAAAATGATACCACTACTATTTTTTCCTCCCTCCCTCCCCTTTCATTCTTTCCTTCTCTCCTTCCTTCCTTCTTCTCTTTCTCCCTTTTCCCCTTCCTTCTTTCTTTTTTCTTCCCTCCTTCCCTCTTTCTGTTTTTCATTCCTTCCTTTTTCCCTCTCTCCCTCCTTCTTTTCCTTCCCTTCTCCTTTTCACCCTCCTTTTCTTCCTTGCTTCCTTCTTTTTTTCCCTGTTTCCTTCCTTTCTTTTCCTTCTTCTTGATATTTTTTGCAATTTATATAAACACCATTTATTATCATGTACCATGCTTTTCTAATGAGATTACCTACAACTTCTAAAGAGCCTAAGAGACTGCAAGGCAATTAGGTCTATTCTTGTATTTAAAAAACAAAACAAAGTCCCATCTTTGTAAACTAGGATTGAATTTTGCAGTGCCAAGTCCCTGCTTCTCTCCAGAAGAGAGACAAAGGAAGGGGTGGGGAGTGCAGAGGCAGCTCTAGGCAGTGGGACATTTGTTACTCTGAGATACCACCAACTCCAGGAGCAGAGAGATGGATGGAGGAGGAAATCATTTAGAAGAGGGTTACAGGAGTTCAAGATGCAGAAGAAGGGGAAAGGGAGTTGTTGTTAAAGTAAAATGTCAGAGTAAGAGACACTCCAAGTGAAGGGAGGCAAGCAGACAATGGTACAAAGTATATCGTGCAGATAGTCATGTGTATTTTCTTCCTCCTTGGATCCTTGCTATTGTGTAGCTCTTTTGAAGTTTTTGGACCTAAAGCTACTTGAGGAAGTTAGAATTCAGGAAATACACTTTTGTCACTGCTAGAAATGTTTTCTGACATTCTTGTAAGATAATTAAATATTCTTTGGAAACTAAAACATCTGAATTAGTCACGGAATCCTAGCTGACCCCAAGAAGACTGATTCCCAGATGATCTGCCAGATCTGAACTCCTGATTCTTTAACTGCTACAGACAATGGAAGCACAATGGGTGGGAATGGCAGAGAAAAGAATAATTAATAATAATAATAAAATAGCTAAAGTTAGGTTTACATAACACTTGAAGGTTTTCACATAAATTCACATATAATATCTTTTTTGATCCTCACAACAGACTTGTGAGGTAGACTTTGTTATTATTATCTCTCTTTTAGAGGAGAGCAAATTGAAACTAACAGAGGTTAAATAGCCTGCCTAATCTCACACAGTAGTAAATGTCAGAGGAATGGTTTGATTTCAGGTTTTCCTGAAACCAAGACTAGTTCCACAAGAAAGACATGAAATCAGGGAAAAGGGAATGAGTTGCTCATGTAATTCAAGATTTGTCTTTCTGTCTCAATCTCTATCTCTCTTCCCTCTCCCTTCCTTTCCCCACTTCTTCCCCCCATCTCTGCTACTGTTTCTGTTTCTTTCCCCTTTCCTCCCCCACACAGGGGAAAGGCTTAAAGAGAATCAATCTATGGCATTCTTAAAATAAAAAATAGGTTACCTGGTACAAGAAGAAAATGAAGATTTAATTATAATGCATTGAAATCAATATTAAATTTAAATAAAATTCAATAAACCTGAATGAAGGGAAAAAAACACTCCAACAGCTCCAAAGTCACTAGTGACAAATGTCAAAAGCATTCCCTGCTCATTGCTGGCATGCTACACTTTTCTCAGAACTTGGAACTTGGAAGCTTTGGATACCTGACAATTTGATAGAAACATGTTTCACAATTCATAGGATTTAGTTAAAAATATCAAACTACTGTCAGGTAAAACTGTAGGATCTATGAAGAATAGAAAGAATAAAAATACATTTTGATATCTGTGCTTTCAAATAATATCTGACAAAAGTAAGACTCAAATAGACTTGATTTCTTTACTGCTCAGTTGAGAAGGGAGCCCCATTCCTAATTATAATATATGGAAGTGTATTTTCCTTTTCAAGAACATATTTCGCCTTTTATATCAAATTTCTTTCATTGATGATGCATACATAAAAGAATATATTAGTTTTAGCTTTTCTTTAAAGCCAAAACAAATTTTGATATGTTGCTACCTCAAATGTTTATGTAACTAGATATTTTTCTTCCCTGATTTTTTTTCTTAGGAATAAATATTAGAATCATTTCTGAATTGCTTGAGACTAAAATCATTAAGAGTAATTACTTATGAGTATTTAGTAGTTTTTTAACTGGAGTTCTTAGTTATTTGACAATATTTCAAGTTAAACTACAAAGACAAAGTGCCATTTCTCTCTCTCTTTCTCCTGTTCTCCCTCTCCTTCTTGTCTCCCTTTCCCTTTTCTTCTCTTTTTTCACTCTCCCTTTTAAGAGAGTACTTTTACTTTTAAGTAAAGTACTTACTTTTAAAATCAAAAAAGTTCTCTGGGCCTCAGTTTCCTGATCCATGAGCTGAGAGGATTTAGTTAAATAATATCTATAAATCCTTGCAGCAGTAGATATCTATTGTTCTAAACAGAAAACCAACTCACATTTCCTCAGTTGCAAAATGGGTATAATAACAGCACCTACCTTGAAGGACTGTGGTAAGGATCAAATGAATCACATTTTGCATAAAGTAGGATCTTCATAAATGATATTCCCTGTCAATTTTTATGGTACTATGTATTTGACAAAGAGTTTTATGAAAAAGCTCAATTATATATATATATATGTGTGTGTGTGTGCATGTATATATATATATATATATATATATATATACATGCACACACACACACACACACACACACACACATATATATATATCATTTAAGGATTTGCAAAATATCTCTTTTATTTGGATCAAAGCTTGAAAGTCTGAAGGAATCTTGAAGGTTCATATTTTCAGGTTTGAGATTAAAAAAAACTCCAGGTTTGGAGTTCATCTAATACAATTACTCAGTTTTACAGATGAGGAAACTGAGGTCCATACAAGTAATGAGTTGTTGAAAGTCATAAAAAAGATACCACTATCTTAAGTCTTCTCTTCCTCCATCCTTTTCCCTCTCCCTTCTCTCCCTCTTTTTTTCTTCTTCACCTCCCTCTCCTTTTCCTCCCCTCCCCTCTTCTCCTTCCTTCCTTTTTTATACATCTATATTATAAAGAATAAAAAGTTCTGACAACTTTTATGGCACTTCCCTTTGTATAGATCTTTCCATATATTCTTGAATGCTTAATATTTGTTGTTTTAATGACCCTATTTGTGTTCAGTTGTATCTGAGTCTTGCTGATCCCATTTGAGAGACCACATTCCATAAACTGGAATGGTTTGCTGTTACTTATCCAGTTCATTTTATAGTTGAGCAAACTATGACAAATAGGGTTAGATAACATGCCCAGAGTCACACAGGTAGTAAATATCTGAGGTGGGATTTGAAATCAGGAAGATGTCTTTTCTATTTAAGATTCATTATTCTATCTACTGTCCTAAAGTATTTCTATAAATCATCAAGAAATCATTAAACAGTCACTATTTACATTAATATAACTGATATTTATTCATTCTTCTATGGTTGGCTATATAGGTTATCACCACTATTTTGTTGTTATAAATGAAGTAGGTTTGAAATTTCTTTTTGATATAGAGATCTATTTTTAAAAATTAAGAATTAGCAATGGAATCACTGGACAAAAAGTCTTGATAAATTTTAAGACTCTTATTGCATATTGCCATATTACTTTCCAACAACGTACTCTACTAGTAACATGTTAGAGAATCTGTATCCTTTGCCTCATTGGTTTTGATTATTAAAGATAAACATTGTCTTTATCCTTGTTTTATCTTTACATTTAAATTTTATCTTTATCTTTATTTCTATTTTAGTATCCAAGTGAAATCTCTTGATCTAACTGAGACTGATCCTTTAGTGAACAAACTATATTTCATAAGTAAATCTTTTTCCTTGAAGAGTATTAGTTATACTAAATAATTTATTATATGCTCTTTGGCATTAGGCAAGAGTTAACTCTACCAAAGATAAATGATCACTTCAATGGGTAGTGTCTTTACTACAGAAAGAGGAACATGTAATAGTCCTACTAAAATTTCTAGATGCAGTCCTACTAAACTTGTCAGATTACAGATTCTATGCCTTGGGTGATTTCAAATTCTCCATTTAGCAAATACTAGGTAGCAGTGCACATAGATGTTTGATTGACATGTTGTGACTTGGCCACTTACTGTACATTGCCAAGGCTTCTAATGCTGTATAATGTGACATATCATCAGAAATTTAAGAGCACAAGGAGGTTTTTCAGTTAGATTTCTGCAAAGAATTTAGGCAGCTGATACCCTGCTTGGTATATAAGTCATTGAGCAGATAGATCTTGTGGTTCACTGACTACCCAAATTAAATCTGAATGGCTCAGAATATTTCTACTTGCCATTCTGCGTGAGACAGAATCTTGACAGCATCTACTCAAGAGAACATCTTCCATGGAAGAAAACCCATAAATCACATAAGAAAAACAAGGTCTTCCTGGCTGGAAACAATGCTTGTTAGAATGATGGCTGCCTCTTCTTGACAAAGGATTATAAACTGTGGGACACCCTGCTTAACATGGTCTTATGGAGCCTTCACCAGAGCTTTGGGGAATAGGGAAAGGATTTGTTTTAGGCTGGCATACCACTTAAGAATTATAGAAAATTAAGTTACAGGCTGCTGCTTCTGCTGTTATGCTTTCTCATGAAGTAAATTCCACATTTGGCTTGGTGAATCTCTTTTACTTTCAGGAAACTAGAGAGGAAACAAGCCTTCTCTTGAAAGAATAGAATAGAATCAAATCCCACCTGTCCCTTTGTACCTTGTAGATCTGGGTCAAGTCACCTTCCTGAATTCTGTTCCTCAACCTAAAATGGAAGGTTGTAAGATGGCTTCTGTTTCCTTTGGACACCTGAACCACTGATAATGTGAATGAGTGTGTTGATTGATCTGAAACAGGCTTTGGTTTATTAACCTGCTTGAAGCTCCTCAGTAACCAACCAGGCTAAGGGAGTCTTTCTCTAGAATGCTCCCCAAACTAACTGTGCTTTGCATCTCCAACTATTTAGGGATCAGCAATTTAAATACCATCTTAAGTTTACAGCTGAAACAGCAAACTATCCCAAAGATAAATAGATAATAATAGAGATAGCTACATTTATATAGCACTTTGAGCCCTACATTGCACAGGGCATATATTATCTTATCTGAACCTCATAGTAGTATGTTATGAGGGTGCTATGTGTATCACTGATATTCAAAGAGAAATAACAACAACAGTAACAAATCCTAAGGATGACTGAGGTTAAAATCCAACATAACACAGCTAGGAAGTGGCTGAAACAGAATTTGAATTCAAGTTTTCTGCCTCCAAAGTAAGCACTCAACACCATACATTGCCTAACTGCTAATGGAAAGAGCCACTCTTTTAACATTTCAGTAAATATTCATTAAGTATTTATTAAGGGTTTTACTAAGGGTTCTTTACTAAGGGTTCAAAAAGAGGCAAAAGACAGACTCAAGTCTTCAAGTAGCTTACAATCTAATAGACTAGATGACGTGCAAACAAATATACACAAAGTATGTATAGGATAAATAGGAAATGATTATGCTAGGGAAGGCACTGGAATTAAGAGGTATTGGGGAAAATTTTGTCTAGAAGGTGGACTTTTAGTTAGGACTTAAGAGAAGCCAGGAAAGTTAGTGTTTGGAGTGAAGGAGGGAGAATATTTTCCAGGAACTGGTGACAGCTAGGAAAATGCCTAGAGATGGAGTGTCTTATTCTTGGAAAAATCAGGAAGCCTGTGTTACTGGATCCAAGAGTATGTTTTGGGGAGTAAAATGTAAGAAGACTTGAAAGGTAGGAGGGTGGCTAGGGTGTGAAGGGCTTTGAATGCCAAATAGAATATTTAGAATATTTTGTATTTTTGTATTTTTGTATTTATTTCTAAAGGCAATAGGAAATTACTGGAGTTTATTGAGTAGCAGGATGTGTTTTAGAAAAAATACTTTAGTGACTGAATGGCCACAAGGAAGGGGGACATATTTGAAATGTTAGAAAGGTAAAATTAACAAACCTAGGCAAAAGATTGAATATGGGTGTGAGAGATGAGAGATCTAGAATGTCTTGTAGTTTGTGGGACAGGGCTGCCCTCTACAGTAATAGAGAAGATAGGAGAAGAGAAGATTTAGGGAGAAAGAAAGAGTTCTATTTTAGATATACTGAATTTAAGATATCTACAAGATATTCAGTTTGAGATGTCTAAAAGGCAGCTGGAGATTTGAGAGATCAGCAGATCTCTCAGGAGGTCAGCAGAGATGGGGTAAGAATAGGCATATTTGAGAATCATCTCATAGAGATCTTAATTAAATCCTTGGGAATTTAGGAACATCAAATGAAGTAATAGCAGTTCTTTGTCTTCATGCTTGTTTGCTTCCTTGAAAAGCATATATAGTTCTTCAGGCAAATTCCAAAGCAAGGCCAGTGACCCCAAATCAGAAAACAGATGATATTTGTAAAAATAATTTACATTTTAAAATATCAAAAAAGAAGGGTAATGGTTCTAAGTGGGGGAGGTGAAGAAGAGAAGGGAGGGAAGAAAGAGAGGGGAGTCAGAAAAAGAGATTCCTTTGTTAGTTTGGTGAAATCTGTAGAACTTTTTCATGATAATGTTTATACTTCCACTTATGACTGAAAGAAAAATGCTGAATTTTGGGAGAGAATATGAAAATAAAAGATGTAATTTTTTTTCCATCCAAGTTCATGGGCTTTGTGAAATTTATACATGTATCCCTTGGGAAAGACTAAGAATTTCTGATCTAGGGTAAATTCTTTAAGGAATCTTCCCAAGGGTGAGTTTTCTGTGAAATAATAAATAGTTTTGGGAAGAGTAACATCATGAGTCTCCACTAAAATCAGCTGATCAGTGGTCATAGTGAGTAGTAGTCACAGATCTGTGCAATTAATTCCGATAGCTATAAAAATTGAGTTGACCAAATTGAGTGTCATTGAGTCTATGAATGAAAAGCAAGTACCTATAAGCTTTCTATACACATATATTGATATAAGTGTATGTAATATATAATTGTATATATAATATATAATCATGTAAGCAATATATCCTATGGTAAACATAACTGTATATTATATTTGTGATATATTATCATTATCATATGTAATATATATATATATAATCATATGTGTATATATATATATATATATAAAACACCCATATATTGATATGTTTGAAATGACATTCACTTCAGTTCAACTCAATTTTTATAGCTATCAGAATTAACTCCACAGACCCATCACCATTGCTTAACAGGTGTTTGCACATTTTATGAACAACTTTTTTTTTACCCATTTTTGGGGGAGATGAAAGCTATAACATTTCACTTTCTCTGACATTTTATTTTTCTGTAACTAATTTCCCAGGCACCGTTATAGCCTGCTTGTAGGCTGTTAGATAGTAGTGAGAACTTCATTTCTATAACAGAGATTTTGTAAAAACGAAACAAAACAGCAGCAACAACAACAAAAACAAGTAATCCAAGAAATAATTTTTTTTGAAATGTCCATGAAAGTCTGTGCAAGAGAGAAACAAAGCACTAATTCCTCTAAAAAACTCCTTTTAAAAAGTCTAAGAAAAACTTCTGCAGACAATAAAAGTACAAAGAAACTTTAAGGGCAAAGCTACCCCCATTTTCTGTTCGTTATCAATCCAAATACACACATTTTTCATCTCGGTGGGATTCTTTCCTTGCCACATTCCACAAGCTGAGAGGAACTCTCTGGAACTTGTACAAAACCCTCTTCTGCTACCATATTAGGAATTAAAATGTGTAGCAAAAGCCCACTGCCAAGCTGAGATAATCAACAGGGAATGTCTGAGCCTTCAAGCCAAATGAGTAGAGAAAGATGATCAAGGCAACAAAATAAATAATAAAACCAAGGACTGGGCTTTAGATTATGGTCTGGTTATAGCTTCTTTCTAATAATGCTTTGCTGGGAATTTCCATAGCTCCTGGCTATTCAGATATACATTGCTACTTAGATTTCATTTCACTAAGGGGTCCAAGTATTATTACTAAGCTTTAATTTCTCCTTTCTCTTCCTCTCTCTTCCTTTCCCCTTTTCTCTTCTCTCTTTCCTTCTTCTTCTTCCCTTTTTTCTGCTTCTCTTTTTTTCTTCTCTTCCTATCTTCTTCCTCTTTCATTCTCTTTTACTAGTTTTTCTCTCTGTTCCTCCTCCTTTCTCTTCTCTCTCTCTTCTTTTTCCCTTTTTTCTTCTTCCCCTCTCCTCCCTTCTTCTCTCCTTTTATCTCTCTTTTCTACTTTCTTCTTTCTCATCCTCTTTCTCCCTTTTCTCCTTCTTTTCCTTCTTCTTCTTCCTTTCTCTTTTCTCTGTCTCCCTCCTCTCTTTCTGTCTCTGTCTCTCTGTTGTTTCTTCTCCTTATGTCTAACTATATCCAGATTTATGTGTGGTTGCATGAATAATAAATCTCCTATCCCCATCCAAAACTGCTCCATATGTAATCTTCAAATTTTAAAATATTTTTGAATTTTTTCAAAGTTTGAAAGCACAGCAAAGACTAGAAAACTTGTCAGCTGTGGAACAGTGCTTCCAGGAAGATGATGGAAATCCCAGGGGAAAATCAAGATGAGTTCTATCTAGGCAGACATTAAGAGCATAGGGCATCCTTGGTGTCCTTCTCTTTCTTCAGAATGCAGCTCATGCACTCTCTTCTATCTGATGCTTTTCTTGGTTCCCTCAAGTGCTTAGATAGATAGATCTAGTCAGCAAGTCCTGAGTTCAGATATGACTTCGGCTACTTTGTAGTTAAATGATCCTGAGCAAAATACTTAATCTCTGTATGAGGATAAAATGAGATAATATTTTTGTAAAATGCTTTAGTAACTTTAAAGTATTGTCTAAGTGCTAGCTAGCTATTTCATTATTATTATTATTAGTGTTACTATTTTTATTGCCCTAGCTAGATGGTACACCTGTTAGAATACCAGGCCTGAAATCAAGAGAATCTGAGTTCATATGTAGTCTCAGATACTTACTAGCTGTGTGATCCCGGACAACTCATTTAATTTTATTTGTCTCAGTTCTGTAAAATGAGCAGGAGAAGGAAATGGCACGCCATTCTAGAATCTTTGCCAAATGGAGTCACATGACTTTTAACTTAACATTATTAATGTTCTAACTCCCAAATTACATTATATTTAGTTTGCATATACTTATGGATATCCTTGTGAATTCCTAGTAGAATATAAACTATTTGCAAGCAGAGAAGGTTTCATTCTTTATTTTAATAATTCCAGAGTTTAGCATGGTATCTGACTCTTAATAGATACTTTATGAATCTTGCTGATTGGACTAAATTAACACATAGGCAAACTTAATATATTCCTTAGGATCCATTCCATTGTGATGTTAGAAGTCAGTAAAGAGAACTTACAGGGTAAGTAGCTAAGATTTTTTTTTTTGGAGGGTGGGAGTTTCACTGTCTGATAACTCTCTTATTTGACTGAAAAGCAAGGGCAAAGTGAGACCAGATTAAAGATTTTACCTTAAAAAAGTAAGACATCTCCACTTGTCTTGATCTGTATTTTGCCACTTGACCCACTTGGCCCTGGGAGGGGAAGGGAAGGGGAAAGCGAGATTTCTGACTTAACCTAGCTCTTCCTCGCTTAAATTCAATTCACTTGGATGTCATACTCTTACCTGCAGGGGCTGTGCTCAAAGGAACATAAATTTGGATCACAGAAACCTTGGGTGTTAAGGGCAAGGACCATGCCTCAAACCCAAACCACTATGGTTCTCATTGACTGACCAACTGACCAATAGGTTTTTGGCCAAATTCCAATTGGTTATTTTTTTGGGCCCTGATTGCCTCAGAGTGAATGTAAATAGTAATTGTTTCCTTTTGACCAGAAATCCTGAGGGTCTTCCCCTCCCAGACTGATTTTTTTGACTCAGTAAAAGAGGCTATTCTTTGCCTCATTTCTTACCTAGTTTTAATCACTAAATGGGCATTACCTCACTTAAACTGAGAGCTATTAAAGACCTTAGTTTAAAAAGTCCAATGCTCCCATAGTATCCAGGGCATCCAGTTGTTCTGATCTATATCTTGTCACTAGACCCAGATAGCTCTGGAGGCGAAAGCAAAACTGGCGACTTTGCAGTCCTCCCTCATTCCCATCACTTCCCTGATGTCATGGTTCTCTTCACGAACAAAGGACAAACAAAAACAATATTAAATGCTTACTATGTACAAGGCACAGTGAGGGATACAACAATAGAACTCTAAGTTGCTACCTTCAATATACTCTATCACATATAGGTCTTTATTAAAAGGTCCAAGATAAGATCAAATCATTTTCAGTAGACTAATAGCTTGGAGGCTGAGCAAATATCTCATGTGGAAGGTGAAAACTAAGAGGCTGATAGCAAAAACACAGAAGCAAGAGATAAGATGTCATGAATGAGGAAAAGTATCTCTGGGGAGCTGGGAACGTAAAGAAAGGCAGAAAAATTGGGTTGCTTTCAAGGAGCTCACATTCTGATCAGGGAGGCAGGTATAACCAGGTATATATACAAGACTAGGTTCTGAGGGAGGTGCTAGTAGCAAGTGGGGCTAGGAAAAAGATTTGTGCCGTGTCTTGTAGAAAGCCAGGGAAGATAAGAAATCAAAATAACGAGTGAAAATGTTCCAGGTATGGGATAGAATCCATGAAAAGAAATGGACTTAGGAGATAGACGCTTATGTAGGAGGTCCAGCAAATAGGTCAGTATAGATGGGTCATTGAGGGGATGGGGAGGAGTAAAGTATGAGAAGACTGGAAAGGTAAGAAAGGGTTGAGCTATATAAAACTTTAAACACCAAAATAGAGAACTTAATATTTGAGCTTAATATTAGAGGGAGCTTATTGTGTGGGGGTTGGGATAACATGATCTGACCCATGCTTTAGGAAAATCCCTGGCATTTGAAAATGGAGAGAAGAGAAATTTCAGTCCAAGAGACCAAATAGAAAGCTCTTATAATACTCCAGGAGAGATATTTGAAATGGACTGAATCAGTGGAGAAGAATTGTATCAGAGCTATGTTGTGAATTTGGAGATGACAAACTTGACAATGGATTAGATATGAAATGATTATGAGTGAGGAGATACAGATGACACCAAAGTTACAAGCTTGAATGACTGGAAGGATGGTGATAAATAGAGTATGTTAGAAACCCCCTTTATGTTAACAGAGAATGCAATTGAGATTCTCAGGTTTTATCTTTAAGTCTAAGGATATCAGTCTCTGGGATTCACTTTTGTCCTTTCCCTCTACTATTTTCAGAATCTATTTATGTCAAATATTCTTGGAATTCAGTAAGCTTGAAGTCCCCAAAATGAGGAAGAAATCTTTCCCCTCTCCTATTCATTGAGAGAAAGACAGACTTCTCTGATCAATAGTACACTCTAAAATGTTTCTGGACATTTTAGTCTTTCAGATATGTCAAAGCAATTATAAGCATTCTCCAGACTAATCAATCATAGTTCTTTCAGTTGATCTTTGTATAGCATGATTTTGAGATACTTAACCATCCTAGTTGTTTCTCTCTGGATAAATCCTATCTAAAACGTGAAGCCCAGCACAGAACACTACATTCCATTTGGAGTCTGACTCAGGCACAGTTTATTGTGACTATCATTTGTCTTGATGAGGGTTTTCTCTTATTGTGGCAGTTGAAGAGTTGAAGAGCTTTATTAAATGACATTTTATTTACAATTCACTAAAATCTTCAGGGTTTTTTTTTTTTTTTTTCATATGGACTGCTATTTAGCCGATTTGTACTTGTAAAACTGATTTCTTGAACTCAAAGACCTTATATAAAAATTATATTTTATTACATTAAATTCATGAATGAATGAAAAAAGAATTTATTAAATACTTACTAGAGAGATAAAGTATTGTTTGTTTGTGGGTTTGCTGAGGCAATTGGGGTTAAGTGACTTGCCCAGGGTCACACAGCTAGGAAGTGTTAAGTGTCTGAGACCAAATTTGAACTCAGGTCCTCCTGACTTCAGGTCTGGTGCTCTATCCACTGCACCACCTCACTGCCCCAAGAGATAAAGTGTTTAATAAATGCTTATCATCTATCAATCTTAGTGCTAACTGCAGAGATTTCAAATACAAAAGCAAAGATAGTCCCTATGCTCAAGGAACTCACATTGTAAATATATGCAGAGGAGAGATACTTTGATCCAGAAAGTTATATAAATGGAGAGTTAGGCCATAGGGAAATAAATTGGCACCTCCCATCCAGGCACAAAGGTAGAGTTTATTTAATTTTGGTTCATGTTTCCAGAATTGTAGGAGATAGGAGGTGGTTGATGAACTCTGATTTAGGAGCTGAGGAAGAGCCAGGTTGAAAAAGGAAGCATTTCAGGGAGTCCTGATATGTTGAAATCCATTATTTTTGTCATTCGGTGTGTTATTTACACTTCTTATCTTTTTTCCATAAATAACATACTCCTATCTAATTCATTGAAGTTTACTTCATATCTCATAGGACCAAACACCCATCCTTTACTTTTCCATTTATCAATTGATCCTAATTCTTGCAGAACACATTCATTTCTGTCACCTGGCTTTAAATTGGTTTTAATTTAGTGATCCTTCTAAATTTTCTTTTCTAACATGGATTATTAAGTGGAATGTATATATGCACACAGATACCTATACATATATTTACATATAAATCATAAATTTACTCTTTTTGGCAAAAGAAGTTGTCTACCACATATATTTACGGGGCTTATATATATTTCTAGGTGTCTAATCATGACATGGAAAAGACCTAACTTGTATAAAACTATACTAGCAAATTCTGACAGATGCTACTCAGTTAAAAGCCTTCCAGATTTAAGTCTGATGACACCAGCTTGTTGAAGAACAGTATATCTGCATTTTTAGAAATAACACAGCTAAATTTGCAGAGGCTCAGCATCAAAAAGTTAGGCAACAGCGCAAATTTTTTTTTTTTTTTTTGACTATTCTAATTCATTAAATTGGCCACAAAGATCTGCCTTGAAATCAGGGACTGGAAGTGGGGAAGTATTCAATGGATGGTCTTGGATGGTTGAAAATGAATTTTAAAAAATCAAATTAAAATACTAATGTATTGAAATAATTCTTGACAGAATTTAATCTTATTATATTTTAAAAGGTATGTGATGAAAAGTGCTATGGTTGTTGTATGTGTGTTTTCTTAAGGCACATATAAAAATCCTTGTACCATTTATTACCTTGGACAGCTACATCATTGTTGGATTTGAAAAGACATGTTGTAGTACTATAGAAGATGGCAAAAATGATGCTAGAAAGAAAACAAAGTACAATATAAATCTGATTTTTGCTGCAAAGGTGCCATATAATACTTATGTTTAGAGGATGTCTCTTAAAAGTTCTGAAGGAGAATTGGGGAGATTTAACTATCTTTAATCCTTATAATGTATCTTGTCTATCCTTCAGAAGCAATGAATGAGCCTAGCAAAGATTAGATTGATCTGGGACTTGTTAAGTAGACTTATTGAGGCACCTCCAATCTTGCTTTTGTACTGTAAAATCCAGTCTCAACGGCTAAATATTTCTCCTCTAATATAGTGGCATTTGTCCTCAGAGCCTTGCTATTGCTTGACTGTTGTATAAAAGAGTATACCCACTGGCCCATTTACAAAACATGAATAAATTTTTGAGCACTTTTAAAGAACAATTTAATTTTATCATAATTATATTTATCTTTGTTAAAAAGGTAGGATGTGACAGTGTCCTTAGAATCAAACACTCCCTGTTAAAAGTGAGTCCTTGCCAACATTTTACATGTATATTCTGGGAGACTTGGATCACAAAGACTCCTTCTGTCTTATTTCTATTTGTGTTTTGGCTAGAGCCTGCAGAATGAATGTCAGAAAGGAAAAATACCCATAACTAGCCCTCCTTGCCTTTCTTCCTTTTCAATTATCTATATCTGTGTTTAACATCAGTTTATTCTCTGAGGATATTTATATAGTAAATTATTCTTTATATAATAATAATATTCACAATTGCTATTTATTTCATTTGATCTCCACAGAAATCCTTGAAGATAGGGACTACAACTATTATTGTGCCCATTTTCCACAAATGTAGGAAGTGAGATTGAGAGAAGTTAGTTGTATTGTCTGTGTATATAAGGCTGGGATCAGATGTGGGATATCTAAGTTTCCTCTACTTCTAGAGGATAAAAATAGTTTGAAGAGACTTCAAAGGTCATTTAATTCACAAATCTCATCCAGTCATTTCACAGTGAGGGCAACTGAAGTTGTCAAGGACAAGTGTCAGTACCAAGATCATACAAATTTGTAAATAGGGAGAATTAATATCTAAATCCAGATTTTCTGATTTCAGGCTAATGTATTTTCTACCATTCCACATCTTCAGTGATGGGTATGGCAATAATAATGCTTGGTTTGAATTGTTTTACTCCTAGTGATGAGGGCTTGGCATGAAAACATGAACATTCTAATATAATTTCTTTGTGACCAATGTCATAACTTTGCAAGACAGACTTCAATTGGTGGGGAATTTAGGGATTATAAAATCAGCAACTCTTGGCTTTGACTGCAATACCCTTGTGTACTAACCACTTTAAACTAACTTTAGGTATCTTAATAAGGCAGAGAACAAAGTTAAGTTACTCTGGAAGAGTTTAGATGGGCAGAAATGGTTTCTGATTAGCTTCAGTTTGACTTTCTCCTAAATCTTGCCTCACACACTGAGGATTTAATGAGTTTGCTGAGAGACCTCTACATCAAAACAGCTTGTTGGGAGCCAAAGGTCTCTCTGAGCTGTCTGTCTTTTCATCTTTTGTTGCTGTCTTTTTTTTTTTTTTTTTTCTCCTCTGGTGATGTGATGGAATTTAAAGTGCTATTTCAGTCTGTTGAACATAGAGAAATACTTGTAGAAATCTGGTTGTAGCTAAATTCTTATTATGACTCTGTCTTATTTAAAAAAGACTTGAATACAAGTTAGAATTTACAGGATTGATAATGCAGGTAGCAAAAGCTATTCATTTATAAAACCTGAAGCTCTGCATTTGTTTTTTCAAACGTTGAAGCTTTGAACTCAAGACCTTTGAGGTGTAACATGTGTTGAGCAGCAGCACCTACTGGCCAAGCTGGATATCACAGCTCTCTTAGCTAGCATCAGTTCCTAAGAAAAAGGGGAAAAAATTTTTTTTTCTTGTTTTTGTTTTTAGCTTCTCTAGGATCTCCAGAAATTGGAAGAAACCCTTATGAAGTAAGGGTGTGTGGCTTGTGTGTGTTTGTGTGTATGTGCATAAGCCCTAAATTTGAAGTAAGTGTCAATAAACTAGAAAAGTCTTGAGAATTTTTTCAAAACATTGAATAATCCAAATGCTATTATTGGCCACTTTCATTATCATTTCCTTCCTATAATTTTTGAATTTATGGGAGTTTTTTCTTTTAAAAAACTATTTTGTCTGGAAATTGAATGGATGCCCATCAATTGGAGAATGGCTGAGTAAATTGTGCTATATGAATGTTATGGAATAACATTCTGTAAGAAATGACCAGCAAAGATGAATACAGAGAGGCTTGGAAAGATTTGTATGGACTGATGCTGAGTGAAATGAGCAGAACCAGGAGATCATTATATACTTCGACAACAATACTATATGAGGATCAATTCTGATGGATGAGGCGCTCTTCAACAACAAGAGGATCCAAATCAGTTCCAACTGATCAGTAATGAACTTAGCCAGCATACCCAGTGAAAGAACACTAGGAAATGAGTGTGAAACACAACATAGCATTACCCTCTTTCTGTTATTATTTGCTTGCATTTTTGTTTTTCTTCCCAGGTTATTTTTACCTTCTTTCTAAATCCGATTTTTCTTGTGTAGCAAGACAACTGTATACATATATTGTATTTAACATATACTTTAACATATTTAACACGTATGGGACTACCTGCTATCTAGAGGAGAGGGTGGAGGGAAGAGGGGGAAAAGTTGGAACAGAAGTTTTTGCAAGGGTCAATGTTAAAAAATTACCCATGCATATGTTTTATCAATAAAAAAAAAACTATAATTAAAAAAAAACTATTTTGTGATGGAAGGGAAAGGTAGCATAGAATTCCCTTTGTAGAAATATACAGAATGGCCAATTTTTCCAGAATAAATCTCAAAAGAACATTGGCTTTGAAGTCAGAAGACCTGGATTCAAATCCTGCTATTTTTATTTATTTATTTTGTATCACACACTACCCACCCAAATTTTTCATGGGAAAATCACTTAATATCTCTTTTTTATCTCTAGGGAGCAGATGGTCTTTAAGGTTCCTCCTAGTTGTATCATTGTGCTCTTGTGAAGCTATTCAAAGAGTGAGTGTACACTAGAAGGAGCCCCATTTTAGACTCAATACCTGGGACTAGAATTATTGGATTAAGGAAACTAAACAATTTGGTCACTTTGCTTGCATGATCCCAAATTAATTCCCAGGATGATTCAACTAATTCACAGCAACAAGAGCAGTGTATTAAAAGTATATATATCTTCCCTTTCCAACACTAATCGTTTCTTTTTTTGTGGGGGAGTTTTGGTCACTGTTGCTAACTTGCAAGTGAAATAATTTGGAGTGAAAACTTAAGAAAAATTTGAGATTTGTTTTCCCATTGTGGTTTAGAACATATTTTTATATGGCCATTTATGTTTGCAGTTTTTCTTTTGAAAAATCTATTCCTATTAACTCCTGATTTATTAAATAATAATTGTTGGTGTATATGTTTCTTTCATTTCCATATATATTTTGGATGACTTTTTTATTAGTGATATTTGAGGTAAACATTTCCTCCAATTTATTGTTTCTCTTCAATTTTCAATTGATTTTTTGTGAAAAAAAAATTTAAAATTTCATATTAATATTGTCATTTTGTTTCTTAAGACATCTTTGATCCTCTGTTTATTAAGAATTTCCTCTGGCCATAATTTTTATCTTTAATGATGTGAGCTTTTATTTCTTGAAAAAATAACTAGCATTTACATAGCATTTCATTGTTTTCAAAGATTTTTTACATACATTCACTCATTTGATTTAATAACAGTCTTGTAAAGTAAGTGCTAATATTGTCTCTATTTTACAAATGAAAACAGTAATTCTGAGAAAAAGTGTGTGGTGCTGGACTGGACATCAAGTCTTATTGATTCCAAGTCTAGCACTTTAACCACTATGCCACCTCTCTACCTCCAAAATTCAGATCTTCTATCCATTTTAGCTTTTGTGGGGGGTGGGAGGAGGGAGGTGTTATTTGAATTTTGGAAAACGCTTTTCTGCCTCTCTGGACTTAGAATTATTCTTCTGTAAAGAGGACAAAACTAAATGATCTATAAGGTTCCTTTTAGCTCCAAGTCCTATAATCCTGATTTAGAGGCAGAGTTGATAGGCAAATTGTGTTAGCTAAGGAGGAGTTTAAAATGTATACTATTTGTTTTTTTCATCCATTTTGTTTGCCAGTAGTATGATTACAAAAACTTCTCGTAACTGAATGCAACAGATTGCTGCTGTTTTTACTAATGCTGAAATAGCATTGTTAATTGATTGATCCTAGATATTACTACTCAAAAAAGTACAGAAACATCCTTTATTCCTTAAGATCTGCCTTCTAAAAACTTCATTAAGTCATATGTGAAAAAGGTCCTTTTGAAACAGCACATATCATATTCAATTGAGAGATCCTTGTCTGTTTTTTTCTTCCCCTGACGAGTTGCAGAAGAAGATATAAATTTAATAATGTAGACAACTTCAACTGCAAATATAGTGAAGAACTGTTTTTCTCACTCCTTCAATGCAGTTAAATCTCTTAATACTATTTCTAGAGAATAAATACTTTCCCACAATGACAGGTTTAGAGCTAAGTTTTAGTTTGTCTTTTATCACAACATCATTGCTTTTGAAACTACCTGCCTAAGATGTGGATTAATATTTTAAAAGGCAAAGAAATGAATCAAAATGTGTCCTAGAGGAAATATCTGAATATATATATCCATATGCATTCTATAAAGTAATAATAATAATAATAAAAACCTTTTAAAATTCTGAGAAAATAGCAAATGATGTTTTATTTTTATCAAAAGAAAAAAAAATTGGAAGAGGTAAAATTGCACGCTAGACAATCTGCTGATACATGCCCAGTACAGTCAGCAGTGACTCATCAAGGAAATGAAGTTACAGAAATGGCTTCTGGGAGATTTGTGTTTCCTTTTGATCTACCCTGATCAGGCTGAAGGCCAGAGGTAAGGATTGGGAAGAGAATATTCAGGAAGATGGTCTGGTAGGAATGTTACACATAGAATCAAAGAATAAAAGGATTCAATTTTTATTACATAAAAAGTGATTAAATAGCATAAGACAAAGAAAAAATTTTATTTGATCCTAAATCAAGGATGTTTAACCTTTTCTGTGCCATGATTTCCTCATTAGTAATCTGGTGAAGCCTTATGGAACCTCAGAATAAAGTTTTTAAATGCATAAAATAAAATACATAGAATTTCCAAGAAAACCAATTATTTTGGAATATAGTTATTAAAATATTAAATAAAATAGGTTTGCAGACCCCAGATAAAAGATTCCTGTCCTATAATCAACAAAGTTATGTGAGTTTATTGAACAGTGCAATGACATGAAGAGACATAGGTGTTAAGCAAATCATTCTGGCAACTTATGAAGAATGTAGTATTGGACAGAAGAGACACCTGCAAATATAGTAAAACTAATGAGTAAAGAGGAGACAGATGTAAACGTTGCTAAAATGACAAGGAGGTTAAAACAACAAAATCTGCTAACTTGTTTGGTTATGTGACATAATAGGAAGGAGCTAAGGATAATACTAGGATTGCAAATGTTGATGAATGGAAGGGAGGTGGCTTCCTTAACACAGAAATAGGAAAATTTGGAGGATATTGAGAATGAAAAGAGAGGCAGGTAAAGATTCTTTTTTAGTGGCTACTATCCTGTGATATAGCATTTGCTGAGAATTGGGAAGGTAAAGTTGCCTGCTGAAGTCTTAAACCAGTTTTGAGGGAAGAATGTATGATTGCTTGGATATTTTCCTAACAGCATCTATTTAGCTACTGGTTCAGGAGTCCAGGTGCTAGTAAAGGTTACAATTGTCCCCAGTGGTCCAAGATTTGGTAATAGAAGGGGCTAGCTTTATCCTGTTTAGCCCTGGAGTGCAGGAATAGGACTAATGGATTTTAATTATATTCTTTATTCAATAGACTAACCCTTTTGAGGGCAGGGGCTGTTTTTCATTTCTATTTTAAATCAAGTGGACTTTGCACAGTGCCTTGAAAATAATCCTAACCTAAACCTATTTCTGGTGCTTAATAAATTATTACTACATTGAATTGGGAGGCAGATTTTGATCCTAAAATGAGTGATGACTTATTGACAATTAGATGTTTCCAAAAATAGGAAGGACTTCATTGAAAAAGAGTGAGTTTCTTATAAATAGGTTGCTTAAATCAATAATAACAACAATATCAAATATTTATGTAGCACTTTAAAGTTTGCAAAATGCTTTTTGTGGAATATTTCATTTGGATCTCACAACAACTTTTAAGTAAATACAATTATTATTCTTATTTTTAAGATGAGGAACTGAGGCTGAGAGAATTAAGTAACTTATTCAGGCCCTAACACTACTAAATATCTGAGACAGGATTTGAACTTGGATTTTCTTGTATCAAAGTCCAATGCTCTATCCACTGTGTAACCTGCCTAGGCAACTGCTGATTGGAAATGTTGTAGGAGGATTCAGGAAGAGGTTGATCTATGGGACCTTGAAGATGTCATCTTTGTCTTAGAATTTCAAGTTGTATTTTATACACCCCAACTTAGAATGGCAAATGTGGGGATGGCTTTTATTTTATCTTCATGCTCTATCCATTCTTGTTCTTGATATTCAAGAAAGAAAAGTGTAACATAAGTGTATACTTTGTCCAAAGAGAATGTAAAAGAAAAGCATTGCCTGTTTATCTTGGAAACCATCAGGAACTTTTCTGCCATGGATAAGTACAATCCTTTAAACCCAATTGAATAAATCTATCAGCACCCATAATTTCCTATAATTAACCAGTAATGATGTGTCGGGACTCTGACTGCAGTTTTTGTAATTAAAGTTCGTCCATTCTTCCAAGAATTTGTCTTAAGCTTATTTGAAGAATAACCTTGGTTGAATCAATATTGGGTTTAAATACACAGCAAAGTTATCAAGTATCTCAACTCACAAAAATTTTCAGGTGGCAGAAAAATCAATGCTGGGAAGGAATTATAGGTGACCAACCTGCTGGTAAGCTCCTTATTTGGGGTAAGGACCTTTATACATAATGACTACTGATCCTTCCAGTTAATTACCTCCACTGTGAAGACAGGAGGTCTCTGGAAATCTATTCATATATTCCATTAGAATAGGCTTTAAAAGTAGGCTATCCAACTGAACATCCATTTTGTGTATTCCTAGAGGCTCTATAATTTTATATTTCTTATTCAATATAGACTACCTCTTGATTATAATATCCACTGATTTTTATAAGTTATGTACTTAGAGATTAAGTTCAATTTAAGGTAGCCACCTCCCACTTGGAACATTGGACTCTGCCTCTGGGTCTGAGTTTTTGCTTGTCTTGCCTGGAATCAAGTCTAAAAGTTACTTTCTGGTTATTTCCATGTGTATTCTAACTATTATTCTTATCCTTCTCATGATTTTCAGACCTCGCCTGCTGTCCTTGTAATGCTGGGCATTATTTTGTCTCCCCATCAATTCCTGGCCATTTGTGATCAACATTCTTATTCTTTTCACATCAAGGTTCTCCAAGAACCTTGGACTCTGCCTCTGGGCTGCAGGGCTCTGATATGTGAACTTTCATCATCTCTTCTTCTGAAGTAGGCCTTCTTTTTAATTCTTAGAAACTTCCTTTTCATTTTATAGGCTTGTACCCTGCCCTGTCAAAAGCTTCTGTCTTTATGCGTTGTCTTCCTGCATTAAATTATAAGCTTCCTGAAGGCAGGGACTATCTTGTTTGTATTTGTATTCCCACTGCCTTAGTACAGGTTCTGGAACATAGTAAATGCTTTGTTTTTTTTTAAGCTAATAAACATTCATTGGTATCAAAGATGGAAATCTTAGATGTTCTCTTAGGTTCTAGGTATGCAGCAATGCAGGGGGATTTGACTTGTTTACAGATAATTTGCAGTTCAATTGTTTTAGATTCATCCAACTCTTTGTGACTCCATTTGGGGTTTTCTTGGTGAAGATACCTGAGTGGTTTGCCATTTCCATCTCCAGCTCATTTGACAGATGAGGAAAGTGAGGTAAACAGGATTAAGTGATTTGCCCAGAGTAACTCAGTTAATGGGTATCTGAGGTTAGATTCTTCCTGACTTGAGATCTGGCACTCTATCCACTGTGCCACCTAATTAGCCCACAGACAAATATACTAAACATATTTGAGAGATCTGTACAAAATAACAGAAAAACACGGAAGAGGTCACTTCTAGCTGGGAGAATTAAGGAACACTTCCTACCAGGTATTGGCATTTATGCTAGAATTTGAAGGAAGGGCAATATTCTATTAGATAAATATCCAGGAGGAAAGCGATTTTTCTGGGTATGGGCATGATACATACACAGACATGGAGGCAGAAGAGGATAAGAGCAAGGAATGGGAGTATTGGGTTTGATTGTAATGTAAAAAGCAATGGCTTTGCACCATCTGTCTTCCATGTTTGTAAAACTCTGACCCCTCTCCCTTTTTACTCTGAAGGTTTCTGTATTACAAGACTCAACTCAAATCCCTACTTCTCCAGGAAGATTTTTTCTCCCTTCCCCTTTCCCAAGCTACTAATTCTTTTTTCTTTGAGATTACCTTCATCAACTTGGCTATAATCTTTTCTGTTAGAATATATTCCTTGAGGGCAATGACTAGGTTTAAAAAAATTTCCTTTTCTTTATATCGCTAGCATTTAGCAATGTGCATGACATATTGTAAACACATAATAAATATATACTGACTGACTGACCTCCCTGAAATGAATATAAGTGAGGACATGGATGGGCACACAGGATGGGCAGACATGGAAGGATGTGATCTGCATTACTGGGAAGAATATTCACAGTGAGAATATCAAATATCTATGGATGTGATGGAGAATGACTAATAGTGGTGAAAACTTATTTCCAAACATTGTAATCTGATGTTGTGGAAATTCATTTTCATGAGCACAGGCTAGGCTATATATTACAAGGCTGATGTGGGATGGAATGATTTTTATTTAACATAAAATAAACCAAAAAGATTGCTTGTCATACAATACTCAGATGTCTTTAAATGTGCAATTTCTAAAATGTGTTAGCTCCATGATTAGGTACAATAATCAAGCACAAGTGATGTAAAATCATCCTCTGATTGGGATTGATCTTCAGAAAGTTCAAATGAGTTCATGTTTGGAGACTGAATCATGTTGGTTGTCCTGTTTCATATACTGTCACAGTCATCCATCTTTATCAGGGTTTATCAATTGCCCAGCTATGTTAATTTTGACATACAGTTTGAACTCCTGCCTGTAATTCTTCCCTCCCAGCTTTATTTTCTCTGCTTTCAATTTTTCTTTCCTTGAAAAAGCAATACTGTTTCCATTTTGACAACTGCTTCAATGACATCTCAACTGATATTAATATTAATCTGCCCAGTACAATTCAAATTAATATCCTAGCTTTCTTTGCATTTGCCAGATGCTTATCAGTAAGATATCTGGGCTATGCAGATGCTTTATATGTTTGCCTGATTTTAAATAATGCATAGAACCATGTGCTGAGGAGTTAGTGTAGTTTACTGCAACATAATATATTTCTTTTCCCATTTGCACCTATCTGCTCTAAATTCTAAAATAGTCAGAAGCAATTCTTTTTATTTTTTTAAGAAAAAAGTCATGATTGTAGCCCTTTCTTCCAGAATAAACTTTGAAGATACTGGAAACTTCCAGTTACAAATGATTGCTGCCTCTGGCATTTATCCTCCCTTACTAGAAGACCTCAGGAATGAGGAGGATATTCAGTGATGAAAAATAGGAGTTTCAGTGTGGTTCTGTTTCTTCTCCAAAACCCAGAAAATTTCATGTTATAGTTGAGAAACACTGATGGAGAAATCTAGAGAGGTGCAATTAGGAATGATATTTCTGATCCCTATTAAAACCAATTCCCTTGGTTTACTTTATTGATATTTTAAATTTTATTTAGTATTTTATTTTCCCTCAGTTATATGTAGAAATAATTTTAACATTTGTTTTTAAACCTTGAATTCCAAATTCTTTCCCTTCCTTTCTCTCTACCCCTTCTCTATTGAGAAGGCAAACAATTCAATTTGTTATACATATGTTTACTTTATTGATAAATGAAACTTCTTTCAATCCATTCATCAAAATCTTGGAATTGAAAGGGATGCTAGAAGCCAACTAGAGCTCTAGATCAGCCTCTTACTCCATAAAAGACCTTCCTTTATAAAATATCCAAGACAAACATTCATGCAGTGATAGAAAATGGATTACTTAATGAGGCAGCCTACATGGCCATATGGCAATATAACATAGCAGGCAGAAAGATATTCTTGAGATCAAGAAGAATTGACACACACTGGTTATGTGGCTTTGGACGAATAAGATACATTTTTAGGGATCTAGGCTCCCTTTCAAAATTGTTTTTCAAATAGATGTTACCCTGCTTTAATACAGGGAATTTCTGCATCAGGAAGTTTCCTACACCAATAAAATCATAGATCTAGTCTTTATATTTATCTAATTATTAAAAGGTTCTTTTTTGTGCTGAAATCTGTCTGATAGCTTCTTTCCACTGGTCTAAGTTCTTCCATTTGGAGCTACACAGAAGAGGTACAATCCTTTCTAACCACAATGACCTTTCAAATGATTGAAGGCAGTCTTCTCTTTCTTTAAAATCTCTTAAACCTACTTAAAGATATCCATTTACTTTAATAGACATAGCTCAGAGTTGCTTCTTTATCCTGATTATTATCCCTTAGCTTTCCCTAGTGTGTTAATACTCTTCTTAAAAGGTAATGCCCAGAAATACATACAGTACACTGACTGACCTGAACATGACACTTTGGAGCTATTATTTTCTATTTTCTGAACACAATTCTTCTATTAATTCAGCCTAAAATTATACTGTTTTTGTTTTCTTTTTAATCCTTGTTCCTAGCAAAGTTTCCTTGCATAATAGACATTCAATAAATGCTGTTAAAGGACTGTAGTCATATAAACCTTTCCACATGACCTTGGTCTGGGGTAGTGTTTTCCAAATTTTTTATCACTTGTTTTTATTAAAAAAATATCTGTGCATAAACCCCCAATATGTGCATTTTTACTTATGAATACTGGCTTTCCATAATAATGTATATATATGTATATTTTATATAATATTATATATATATATACACATATACATAAACATATTACAAAAAGTGAGTAAATGTTAGATTTGGAGTCACGAAGACTAAAATTAGAATCCTGTCTTCTTATTAGCTGTATTATTCTGGCTGAGTCATTTAACCTCTGCTAGCTTGTTTTCTTATTGTAAAATAGTGATTATAAAAACAGCTTTTATACATGGAAGATGAGCTACATCATCATCTAAGACCAGATCAAATAAAAATAATGTCTGTAAGAGTCTTTGTGAACCTTAAAACACTATAAATGCTAGCCATTATTATTTTTCATAACAGATAAATTATAAAACCCAAATAAATGTAAAAATTGAGATAAAGATAAATAATATTTGATCTTAGAGACAACAGTGAATAACTTGAGTTTATTGGATAAGGTACTGATATAGCCAGATCTGGGCTTCAGGAAATTGGCTTTGGAGGATGTTTTATTTGGAGAATGGATTAGAGTGAGGAGAGACTTCAGGGAGGGGACCCAATTGAGAGGATACTCTGAATTTGTCCAGAAAAGAGGTTTATAGATTCTGAAAATAAGGTAATACTTGATCAAGTAGAAAGAAGGAGACAAATGAAAGAGATGTTGTAGAGATAGAAATGAAAAGTTGTGACATCTGATTGGATATGTGGGATAAGGAAGAATAAGTAGGAATGATATCAAGATAAAAACTTAGTTGACTGGAAGGACAGTGATATACTTGAAAAGGAAGTTTAGTAGAGGAATGGGTTTGAAAGAAAAGATAATAGAGAAATGTATGTAATACAAATTTTAACGTAATCATTTCTGTAAATTCTGTGTAACACTGCGCTACTTAAAACAAAAAGGAAAGGTTAGTCAGGATGGTGGTGAGGTTTTACTCAGCCGTCATTGTTGCTTGGCATGTGCCACAGCTATGAGCTAATCTGAGGAGTTGGGAGGGAACATATAGAAAGTAAGTATAATTGACAGGGGAATGGGGAGAAAGAATTTCCCTAGTGTAATCTTTGACATGAGTCTGTTATAATTATCCTTAGGGGATGAGGCAAGATCAAGAAATGGGGAGGATAGAAAGTGGAAAAATAGAACTTTAAGGAGAGGGATAAAATAGGAATGAGTGAATGGGAGAAAAATCCCACAATTATCAGTCATGAGGAGGGTAGGATATGTGATCTGTCTCTCCACTCTCTGACTGGTGAATAATTCTACTGCCATCCTATACTTGCACTTCTGATTTTTTAGAACATATTAAACATCATTTTGTAGAGGGTATCAGTCCAGCATGATAGAAAGAGAGCTGATTTTAGAGTCCAGAAGACTTCTACCATATGCTATTTGAATGACCCTTGGCAAATCACTTCAAATCAGTGATTCAGTAACTTCTAGAAGCTCCAAGTTGCAGGGAAAGGGCTTATTGTATTGGTGAGAGAAAGTTCCTTGCTAGGAGCTCCTTATACCAACAAAATCAAAGATCTAGTAAAAGCAAAAACAAAACAACAAAACCCCTAATAACATCATCTTCATAGGTTCAGTCCAGGATCAGCCTGAACTTGATTTTGTCATTAGTGTCTTATTTCTCCTTCACAGTTATATACTATCTCTAAATATAGTTTGTAGGCTAGACAAGTTCCAGTTGCCATCACTCAAACCTTGTTCTCTATGTCTTAACTTATTCCCATTTCCCTCAATCCAATATCTCTTCTCTCACCATATTATCTTGAACTAGATGTCCCATACAGCATTTTAAACTCAAAAAGTCCATAACTAAGTATATAATATCCCCCTTCCTAACTTTCTAACCTTCTATAGAGGGAATTCATAACCTCCCAGTCAGTTGGCATAACAACCTAGGTGTTATCCTTGACTCCCTGTTATATCAGCTCCCATGTCCCAGTCAATGTATTGTTAAGTTTTATTGACTTTTTAACCTTCATAACATATTTTATAAATGGCCCTTTATCTCCTCTGACACTGCTACCACTTTGGTATAGGCCAATATCACCTGGAGTACTACAATTTCCTTTTGGTTCCTTTTGAGCAGTTTTCCTGCCTACCATGTCACTTATCCCAACTACTGACCTGATTTAATAAATTTCAGTGTCTCCCTATTACCTCCAATATAAAATAAAATATTGTAGCACTCAAAGTCTTTCATAACCTGGCTCTCTTTTATATTTCCATTCATGTTTCATCTTACTAATTCCCCCCCAAAAACCCCCACACATATTGTGGTCCAGTAGCATAGACTTTTTTTCTCTGTTCCTTCCCCAAAATATATTGACCTTCTCCCTGAATCCTCAATCCATGTATTTTCACTAGTATGGAATCCCATGCTTTCAACTCTATCCCTTCTCTCTACCTTCTGAATTTCATAGGCTTTTTCAAGTCCCACATAAAATCCCATTTACCAGAAGCCTTTCCTGGTTTCCTTTAATACTAGTGTTTTCTTTCTCTTGATTATCTCCTATCTGTCCTGTATGTATTCTTTTCATGTTGTTAGACTGTAAGTTCCTTGACAGCAGGTTATCTTGTATCTTTTATAATATTCTCTCTCTCTCTCTCTCTCTCTCTCTCTCTCTCTCTCTCTCTCCCTCCCTCCCTCCCTCCCTCCCTCTCCCTCTCTCTCTCTCTCTCTCTTTCTCTCTCTCTCTCTCTCTCTCACACACACACACACACACTAAGAATCTTGGCAGAAGGGCATATAGCTTTGGTCTTGGAACTCAGGGAAATCTGAATTCCCAAAGAAACTGTATTTGCAATCATTGACAAATCACATATGTTCTCAGGGTCCCAAGCATCTCTTTAAGACTCTAGATTACAGAGCCGTTGTTCTGGACTTTTACTTTGGTAGATGTAGGTTTCTTGTGAACTGGGTCTGTTTCATTCATTGTTATTTGTATGTCCAGTGTGTACTGGGACATGAAATGTTCAATAAGTTGAGCTACATCAACTGAAACTATTCCCCTTCCAAAACAAAAGGTTTGAAAGTAACTAAAATGTTTGATTTGAGTAATAAAGACAGCTAGATAAATGCTTTTGAAAATCTTTTTACTTTCTCTTTCTCTCTATTCTCTCTCTCTCTCTCTCTCTCTCTCTCTCTCTCTCTCTCTCTCTCTCTTTTGGCAATTGGGGTCTAAGACCAGATCACCTAACTACCCCCAGGATAAATTCTTGCAAAATCATTTGTCTGACTAGTATAATTAAATTATTTTTAAAAAGAAAAGAAAACTTGTTTACATCAACATATGTTGCTACTTAGGTCAGGTCACTTCCTAACATTTTTGCAGGCTTTCCTTAAAAGGAGAAAAATAACTCATGGAAAGAAGTTCTATTTAATGTGTCTAATTTTTCAGTACCTTTTAAAATAAAGAATGTCACTCATTTCTACAAGATTTGGGTTGTTTGGTTAAAGAAAATGATACATACTTTGATAAGTGTTAAAAATATTCACAAATTGGGGAATTATCAGAAATGGAATTCCTCAATAGGCATTGTCCTATAACTTGTGTGAAAATTGCTAAGTTTAGGGTCTTATTATGAGTTGTGACAGCTATGTTCTGTCTTATTTTCTGACATTTTTCTTGTGAATTGATTTAGTACTCCCCATTATTTTAGAATTTTGTGGTTTCTGATCACAACAAATCAACCAGTGTGAATTAAAAAAAAAATTCATCTATTCCCTTTTCTTGCTTTCCCAAGTGGTATAATCATGTATAATTCTTGCTGTCTATTCAACACCATTGGGGAAATCAACTAAAGATTCTATTTTAATGATCACAAAAGATAATGTCTTTCTTTCTTTGCCCTTGGCAGCATCTCTTCTACATTTAGAAAATAATATAGAATGGACGATTTTAAGTCTTGGCCATTTTCCTGATATAGACTTTGTTGATAATGACCTATGTCTTTTTCTATAAAATTATGGTTTTCCATTCCCTTATTTTCAAGAAGGTTTTCAAATTCTAAGACTAGGATTTCTGGCATGGTCTTTATGCTTACATTTTGATCTCTGGAAGAATTTTTTCTTTTGATAAAATGCTTCTTCTTTTGAGTTAGTTTTTTAAAATAATGTTTTCTTTGTTAGCTAAATCATTCTATAGGTGGAAGGTGCCTAAGAAATTTACAGCTGGCTCTTGAAGACTTGTGATTACCACTTTGCCAATGATGATAGTGTACTTTCATTTTTTATTTTCAATTTGTTTTTTTTTAATGAAGAAAGGAAAAAAAAAATCAATCTTCTTTCCTTCTCTCCTTTACCTTCCCTTACCCTAAATCATAAAACCAAACAAAATTCCCACATTGGGTATATAAAAATATTTCATTCTGTTTGCTAAGTTCATCACCTCTTGATAGAGACGGGTATCATGTTTCATTATGAGTCCTATAGAATTGTATTTTATCTTTGTATCGATTAGTATTTTTAAGTCTTTCAAAACTGTTTGTCTTTATAGTGAGTAAACTATTAGTGAGTAAACTGTTCTTCTGGTTCTGTTCTTTTCATTCTGGGTCAATTCATGGAATACTTTTCAAGTTTATCTGAACTGTTTTCTTCATCATCTTATTTTTACAGTGTTTTGGTATTCCACCACATTCATATATCATAATTTGTTTAGTGATTCCCCAATTGATGAGTGCAAAAACTTTGCTTTAGATAATGCAGACCAAATTAGATAATTAAAGAATGTATATTCACCCAAGATCCTGGTAAGCAGTGGCAAAAAACCATGTTGTGGTTTCTGGGTACAATGTCTATAACCTATTATTCCAAAGATATCTTTTCCTTGTTGGCTAACAGTTCAGATCCATAAATGTCAGAAAAAATATATACAGCATGGAAAGCATGGACAGAATGACAGACACAAATTTTATATATCAGTCTTGTCCTCAGGAACTTAAGGTAGCATAGTATAGTATAGTAGAAAGAGTGATATATTTGGATCCTGGATTTGAATTTCCCAAAGCATTATAAAAAGACATATAAAAATAAATGATAGTATCTGATACTATTATCTGACGTTTATACAAGACTTAAAATTTCAAAGTGCCAAATATGTAAAATAAATACATTATGTTTATGTTTCTATGTCAGTCTTTTACAAATTTTGTTAAATACTTACTGTGTGCTAAATACTGAGGATAAAAAGAAAGCTAAAAGACAGCTCCTGCCTTCAAAGAATTCACAAAGTAAGGGGGCAGACAACAGGCAAACATCTTTGTACAAACAAGTTGTATGTAGGATAAATAGAAAATAATAAACGGGGGAAAGCTGAGGAGGACTATACATGGGATCTTGGCAAAGGCAGTCACACAGCTTATAAAGACTGACAAAAATATATCTAAAAGGAAAAGATGTTTAGCCTTTCCTCAAAGGAGGAAAAAGTAAAGAAATACCAATTAAATTTATAAGGGACATAAAGTTCTAGGGAATAGTATGGGTGCATATATATGAAAACATAAATATCAGTGAAGGCAGGGACTCTCAGAACAATACTGAAAAAAAGTAAAAGGAGGTAAAACTTGAATTTATAGAACAGTGTTTACATGGATCTCAAAGGAATTTGATGCTTGCTAGGAAAATGAACCACTGAAGAAAGAGAACTAAACTGAAAATTAGCATTATAGAATCAATTCTAATTAAACTTTCAGAATATTTTTTCTCTTGTTTGATTTAACTCAGTGATATTAACTTTATTTTGAGTCATGTAGCCCTTTGGCAGTCTGGGAAAGCCTATACACCCATATTAAGAATAATATTTTTAATGCAAAAAATAAAGTACACAGGATTTACAAAGAAAAATTATTAAAATATTAAAATTTTCATTTTAAATTTATTTTCATTTAATTTATTTAATATAAAATATGTAATTATACATAAATATGTGACTAAAATATATAATGTACAAAGAATTTATCTATTCATATAAATTTATTTATTTAAAAAGGTTAATAAAATATTTAACAAATTATAAAGCTTAGATTAGGAAACCTTGCTTAGGACAAAAGATTTTATTTGGAAAATTTTGACCTATTTTCAATGATTTTAATTTGTTCTTTAACATAAAATCTTTTTTTTTTTTTTTTTTTTTTTTTACTTTTAACACTGATATTCTGTCAGTGATGCTACATGGCTTGGAATTATAGAATAACATGATCTCTGAAGAGCCAAAGCTTCAAAGTCTGTTTCTAATCTGTTCTTCCAGAAGGATTATTCTCCTTCACAACTATATTTTTGAGCCAAACTATGTTACCTATTCTTTCTCATATATGACATTTAATTCACACCTCTGTGCTTTTGTATAGGTTTTTTCCCCAAGCCAATAATGCTCTTCTTTGTCACTACTACATTGTAGAATTATTAGATTTCTTTACATATGTCAATAAAAAGTTATTATAATAAAAAAAAAGGTTAAAAAAAAAGATTTCTTTATAGCATGGCTCAAGTATTGTCCCTATAAAAGTTGTGTCCTAATGACTCCAGGTTTTAATCTTCCTCTTATTTTAGTTTACATTTGCTCTCTATGTATTTTGGATATATATATCTTCCTTAAAGTAACATGTAAGCTCATCAATGGCAGTTTTGTTTTTGTTTTTATATTTCCAAAGCCTAGCACAGTGCCTGGCATAAAGTAGGATCTCAATATACTGAATTTGGTTTGATAGACTTAAGATAGTAAATGGATCCAAATGGCAAAAGAAGTGAGCTTGGTAGATTTGAGTAAACTGTACCATATTACAAAAAATTATTTGCATATAATATGATAAAAAAGGAAGCAGACCAAAAAAGGAAGGGGGGCAGGGAACAAGGAATATCTTATGTGTCAGATCTATGGATAAGAGAAAAATTTATAACATAATAAGAGTGATAGAGTATAACAGGAACTAAGACAGATAATTTTGATTATATTAAATTAAAAAGTTTTTGCACACATTCAATGTACCAAAATTAGAAGGAAAGCAGAGAATTGAAAGGGAATAAATGAAATAAAAAATAAAGGGAGTTAACCTAGCAGTATCAGATCTCAAATTGCATTACGAAATGGTAATCATCAAAAGTATCTCCTACTGGCTAAGAAATAGTATGGTGACCAGTGGAATAGATTAGGAACACAATACACAGTAGTAAATAACTACAGTAATGAAGTGTTTGATAAATCCCCAAGTCCAAGATTGGGAATAAGAACCGACCATTTGATAAAAATTGCTGGGAAAAACTAGAAAATGGTTTGGCAGCAACTAAATAGAGCAACATCTCATACCATATATCAAAGTAAGGTAAAAATGACTTCATGATTTATACAATAAAGGTGATCTGACACATAAGATTATGGCATGATTATGACAAGAGAAAAATTTATAACATAATAAGAGTGATAGAGTATAACAGGAACTAAGACAGATAATTTTGATTATATTAAATTAAAACATATTTGCACACATTCAATGTACCAAAATTAGAAGGAAAGCAGAGAATTGAAAAAATTATACTGTTTCTCTGATAAAGGCCTTATTTCTCAAACATATAGAGAACTAAGTAAAATAATATAAGAATATGAGTCATTCCCCAATTGATAAATGGTCAAAGGATATGAACAAAAAGTTTTCAGAAGAAAAAAATCAAAGTTATGTATGGTCATATGAAAAATGCTTTATATCACTATTGATTAGAGAAATGCAAATTAAAAACATCTCTGAGGTATGTCTTCATACATATCTGGTTGGATAATATGACTAAAAAATAAAATTATAAATACTGAAGAGGATGTGGGGAAATAGGGACACTAGTGTACTGTTTGTGAAGTTGGGTACTGATCCAGTGGATCTGGAGAGCCATTTGGAACTATGCCCAAAAGGCTATATATCTGTGCTTATCATTTGACCCAACAATGCCACTACTAGATTTTTATTTCAAAGAAATAAAAAAAGGAAATGGATCTATATATACAAACATATTTATAACAACTCAAACATCACAAAAAGTGATGGTAAAGAATTGGAAACTAAAGGGATGGCTATTAGTTATGGAATGGCTGAACAAGTTGTTATATATAATGGTGATGGAACACTATTGGGCTATAAGAAATGACAAGAAGGATACTTTCAGAAAAAACTGGAAAGACTTTTATGAACTGATGCAGAAGAAAATGAGCAGAGCCAAGACAACATTGTACACAGTAATAGTAATATTGTACTATGATCAGATGTATATGTCTTAGTTATTCTTAGCAATAAAATGATCCAAGATAATTCCAAATGACTCATGGTGAAAAAAATATTATCCATTTTCAGAGAAAAAACTGATGAAGTTTGAACACAGATTGAGGCATATGTTCATTCTTCTTCCCTCCCTATCTTATTCCTTCTCTCTTTCTCTCAATATGGCTAATATAAAAATTTAAAATTATTTTTACATGCAATTGGGAAAAATATAAAAATTTTAAAAACAATGAAGTAGAAGAGATGGATGACCTAAGTGCTACATTGATAACTATGAAATGTTTTAAAAATTTAGTAGAAGGTATTGAGTGGATCCTATATGAGAATCAAGCATAAGAAACTTCTAGGTTAAAAAGTATGGATTGGTTATAATCCACATGATAGAGAGAGTACCCATATCAATGAAATCATGGATCCATTATGGTGTCAACATGTAAGTATGGTTTAAGATAGTGCTAACTAAAGGTAGAATCATGAATTATTTATCTTCTCATCTCTTTACCACATTTCACAATGTTTGTTTAGACATCTTTGGTCTTTTCCAATCTCAAGTAGCCCTTAAGTCCAAATCTTTCTCAGCAGAAGCATTTACTTCTCCCTGCCAAGACCAGACTACTTTTCTAAATTAAAAGTACTATCTTTTGTCATAAGATTTTCTAGTTTTTATCATTCAACAGATAGATTCAACTTACTGACCAAGAAAGGAAGAACAACAACTGTTAGGACCTTTTATTTGTGTTTGCATAAATACTGTGTGTCATAAATGAGTTTATAGCTTTTCTGTTGAGTATTAAAGGTATTAAATTGTATGAGAGAAAAATAAACAGAGACTCTGTGTGTATGTGTGCATAAACACATACACACACATATATAAACTCTATTATACACACACACACAAAACACTGTAACTTGAAGAGCCTGGAGGAAAAGGAAATGAGCTCCCATCCCTTCCAGTGTCTTCTAGACACATCTTTTGATGAGTTGGCTGGCAACTCAGGCTAACTAAGTTGACATCTAAATATCATCCATATTCTTCAAGGACTTAACTAGGGAAGAGAGCAGGACAATTAAAATATTACCATATAAAATAACCATGTGATTCATTGTTCTGGTTTACCAAGGAAGAACAGAATTTGTATCAAAACATCTTGCGATATTAGAATGAGTATATATGATGAAAAACAATATGGCTAAATATAAAGAGTTACACTTAG
This sequence comes from Sarcophilus harrisii, assembly GCF_902635505.1. NCBI lineage: Eukaryota > Metazoa > Chordata > Mammalia > Dasyuromorphia > Dasyuridae > Sarcophilus > Sarcophilus harrisii. The sequence goes on from NC_045430.1 coordinate 50,346,992, forward strand.
TTTTATATGTCCAGATAATAGCTTGTGTGCGAAGAGCATGGAGGTAACTAAACTTAATCAAGTTTACTAAAAAACAAGAGATGTGATCATTTTTATGAATCCAGTCAGCTCATAGTTTGAAAATTGTGTTCACCTTGGGAAGCCACATTTTAGCTAGGTCTTTAAGTGAGTTGGAAGAGTATCTAGAAGTTGCTTTCCAGTACAGCTATAACAGCCTTAACCTACTGCTAATGAAAATTATTAGTTGAAGGAATTGGGAATATTTAGTCCCAATAGAAGTCAAAGAAAGGAAAAAAAAAATAGGTCTTCAATTTTTTGAAAGACCTTCATGTGCAAGATAAATTAGATTTATTTTGCATGGCTCCAGAGAAATGAAAGAGAGATAGTGGATGAAGTTGAAAAGAGGAAGATTTTGGCTTAATTTAAGAAAATGCTTCCTAACAATTGGCTTCAGTCAAAATTTTAATTGATTTCCTTAATAATAGATATATATTACTTAGTGTCTGGAGGTCTTAGAATCACAGATTTAGAGTTGGACAAGACATTAAGAGGCCATCAAACCCAACTCTTCCTCTTAGAGATGAAAAACCTGAGACCCATAGAAGTGATATGATTTGCCCAAGTTCAGATTGTTGAGGATATTTTTGACATGATATTCTTGATTTGGGTACAGGTTGAACCAGACTTCTCAGGTCCCTTCCAAGTCTGAGAATCTATTTTTATTTTTAAAAATGCCTGTAAATTATAAAGATCACCATATTTCATATACATAATTCCCTCAACCCACACCATGTACAGCTAATACATTTTACCTGTAAAACAAGGAGTTGAATGTCACATTTCAGCTTATTCTTATATGCATTTTTCCCTCTGGAAAAACTAATCAATTTTTTGCTAAGAATTGATTGAGTCAAAATACAAATTGGTACAGCAAGCCAAAATTGTCCAGCAATTTGAAAACCCATAATGAATTGCGTACAGAATATGTCTCATCTAAGATTTTCCCCTGATGTCATTGTTAGATTGTACGTCCTGGAACTCTGCCAGTGCTCATTTTCTGTTTTATCATGACTTTAATTTAAATCTGAGTTGACATTTTCATTGGATAAGCATAAAGATGAAAGTTATGTTTTAATGTTAATTAAATCAGGAAATCAATGAATATACATAAATCATTAAGCATCCACAAGAAAACAAAAATTGTCCATAACAATCCCATGAGTTCATTATCAATAACTGATTATATATGTGTTTCTTTGTAGATTTGAAGAATACAACTTTCTTTTTTATTAGTATCTTGTTCCACACTGAAACCCAATACCCACAAATAACCTGATTACTATAAATTGCTTTCTGGATATAATCGCCATCAGAAAAGAGTAAACAATTCAACAATAAATCAAGGATTTGTATATTAAACACCTATATGTATATAAACAAATTAGGAACATAATGTCTATGTAATTTAGAAGAAAGCTAATTAAACCTATCACACAATGAGCAATGATATTCCCTCACAGCTGCCAACAAGCCATTTTCAACTTTTTTTCTCTTATCAACTGATGTGCAACTATTTGCAACTTGAAATGCAAAACTATTAATTAAGATTGTCAACTATCATGATATATATATAGAATGCTCCATATCTTCCATCATATAGTATCACTATAGACTTGTATCAAAACAGAATGTTAAATCTTGAATTATAATTCAAGATTATAATTACAGCCTTTGAATTATAATTTGTATAGACAGGAAATGTGACTTATTTATGTTAGTTTCATTTTCTGGACCATGAAAATGTCAGATGTAGAGCTGTTGATCTTTTGTTTTGTAGTTGAGTTTTGAGCACTTCTTTCATGATTACTTTTAGGTTGCTATTTTTTAATTTTGTGGGGCAAATTGCTTTTTATTTCAGTATTAAATTGTTCAGCTTGTCCTTGAGATTTAGGACCTAAGGGAATATAAAGGTGAAAGAAATATTGGGTCTCTCAAGGGTTCTTTTAATTAGGAAAATTGAATTATTTAAGAATTTGGCTTATTATATTTTATGTATAAAATGTATATGTGTTATAAAAAGGAGGCAATAAGGTATAATGGAATAAGAAATGGTTTTGCAAGTTAGAAAGCTTGGGTTAAAGTCTTACTTCTAATACAAAGTTGCTGTGTTGCTAGAGACAAATCACCTGAACCCTCAGTGCGTCAGGCAAATTTCTTTCTTTCTTTCTTTCTTTTTTTTTTAAGTATTTTATTTTTCCAAATACATGCAAAGATAGTTTTCAATTTTCACCTTTGCAAAACTTTGTGTTCCATATTTTTCAGCCCATTTTCTTCTCTTCTCCCTCTCCAAGACAGCTAACAATCTAACTTGGATTAAACATATACAATCCTTCTAAACTTATTTCCATATTTGTCATGCTGCACAAGAAAAATCCTTCAGGTTTTTCATTCAAGGAGTTTTCATGTTGGCAGTTCACTATACCAAAGTGATCTTAGGTTCTGACATTCCCTCACTCCCTTCCTCCAAATAATAAAGATACAATACAAGGACACTCTTAAGGTCTCTCATAAGAACGTTAGAATTTATTATGTGACATGGGAGACACTGGCATGGGAGACACATGGCAATTTATTATGTGACATGAGCAAAGCAGAATTGAAGTATCTCAGAAGAAACATGAGATGCACAAAGTTAGAGAATGCACCCCAAATATTCATAGGAACTATTTGTGTTTGACCTGTGATAGAGCATTCCGAGCATGTGTTGGAATTCAGCTTATTCTTATATGCAGAGAGAGAGAGAGAGAGAGAGAGAGAGAGAGAGAGAGAGAGAGAGAGAGAGCAGATACACATACAGACATAGGAGAAAGTAATTCTTAAATTCTTAAAACCTAATGCATATTTTGACTTCCAATGTATTTCTTTAATTGCAGTTTTTTCCAAGTAATATGATTATTGACTTTATCCGATTTCAAGGCTCTTGGAAATGCACACATTTGACTTGTATTTTGACAGAGAATTTGCTCTAGTTACTAAGCTGCTTTTCCCATTACTTAGGAAAGATCTTCCAGATGGAAATTATCCTTCATAGACCTATCTACCCCTATTCCCCAGAGGGATAAAACTGAACTAATTCACAATGGGATTTCACATTCTTTCAGAGAGTGTCCACATGGAACGTATGATCAAGGAAAGGCCGTATGCCCTGAGGCTATGAATCACAATTTGGTTTCAGAGATGAGTGCATGTTGTCAGCTCATCAAAGTGGTAGCGATAAAGAGGGTGGGGGAAGGGATCTGCATCTTTCAGAAAAGTACAGGTGCATTACATGATTAGGAATTGTGAAGTGCAAAAATTCTTCCATGTAGTTAAATTTTCCATTTTCATACATATGAATAAGCTGGGGATTCACTCCTTTCTAAGAAAAAAAAAAAAGAATGTAAAAGCTGTTGCAACAATAAATAAACCTAATTAAATTCTGATCCTTTCACTGTGTGTTTTGTCTGCACTGTAACTTCTGTGAGGGACAACAAATGTGCATAAAGCGTAGGAATAGAAGCAGAAGGAGCTTTTTAAAAAATTACTATGCAATTTGTTTACCTTCTTACCGTATCAAATATAATATAAAAGTCTTTAGACAGATATAATGGACATCATTATTCTAAGACTATTTTAAGGGTTTCCATTATTATGTCATGGACATTTCATCAGCAACATTTGGGCCGGAATATTTTCCCCTAGAGCAATCACAGTAAAAATGGCAACTCACTCAGGATTTATTATTTATAATCTGAGCCACCACACATGTTACTGGGGGAAACTATTATATCTTACAGTCTGAGGAGCTATAATTGCAGATTTTCTCTTTTTGAGTTTGTAATTTAAAAATCTAGGCTAGGGCTAGTTACCTTTTGCATTTATGGAATAATTCAGTTACATGTAACTCAGTTTTTTATCTTTAGTATTTTTCACAGTTTTTTGTTTTCTAGGGGAGCTTGGGACAGATTTTTTTTTTTTTTTTTTATCAAACTTCTAGGATGATAAATGTTTATCAGCTTAAAATTACTATAGCCTTTCCAAGATACAAATGACTAATATATATCCTCAGATGGCACAGGTTAAACATAATGGTTCACTTCAGGAGTTTAGTGTACTTTAACATATACAAAGTAAAGTCCATTTTCAGAAGGGTTTTATTGTTCACCTTTTCTTTCTTTTCTTCCTAATTCTCCCTTCCTCTCTATAGACTATTATATCACTACCTATCTAAATTGAGAGAATATCTACCCATCCATCTCTCTCTTCCTTTCTCCCTCAGTATGCCAGAAGTTGCAGAAAGTGATGTGACCTGTGAGAGGCAGCCAACATTGGTGACCATTGGTCAAAGATGGTTACATAATTTTAGTCTATCCACTGAGAATGCTCGGGTCTTTTGCTTTTAAATCCTGGACAAGCAGGAAGCCGACCAGTTTATCAGGAGCACATGGCAGAGTTGATATGGCTCCCAGGTGTGTCTAGACCTCTCCCTTGCAGAGACTAAATAAATGCTTTCTATTTGTATCTGAAGATGTCTCTGATTAGTTAATTTGGAAAAGGGGGTCTTGTATCCATCCCACACAGCCAGAAAAACTACTTAAAATAGTTTTAGTGTGCATACACAAGAAAAGAATTCTGGTTTGTTTTTTGTTTTTTGGGGTTTTTTTTTGCATATGTCATAGATTCTTCTGGTAGTCTTGGTGAAGCCTCTGGACCCCTTCTCAAAATACTCTTTTTAAGTATCCAGAAACCAAGTGTCCATAGCACTTCCCACTCTATATGTTATATTTCCACAATAGAATATAAGCTCCTAAAGGCAAAGATAATCTTCCTTGTTTACATTTGCATCCCCACTTAGTATACTACCTAGTAAATAGTAGGTAATTAACAAGTATTTTCATTCCATTGTTTGTAGATTGATGATTTGAGGGAAATTTATGCCAGAATATATTTTATATGGTTTGTTCCAGGAATGTTTACCATAATGCTTATTACAGATCAATATTTTTGTTCAAGTGATTTAATGTAGTAATTCCTTCAAAAAAGGGATTTAAAAAATATATAACCCAAAATAGTGAGGGGGTTAAATATAAATTATATAAAAAGAGAAGCAAAATCAATCATCAGGGAATATAAGCACAATGTCACAGCAGAATGCTTCTATGCCACATCTGGGATTAATTTTAAAGAATTATAGGCCAAAACTATGTTTCAAGAAAATATCTTCTATTTCAATTTGAAAATGTCTCTTCATTTGGTTATTTTCTTCCAGTAACAGGCTCCCTGAAAAATCACTCTGCCATTTTCCTAAGCAAGATTTATTTTAATTAGAGGTGGATACCTTGACAACTGATTGAAAAGTTATAAAATGGTCCTAATAAATACCCTTGCTAACCTTCCTCCCCAATGGTCTCATGAACAGATATAAACTGGGCTCCTGGTAACCTGTTCTATGGAAACCTATCTATTAGAGTAATAATTACCCAGTGAGAAATATGCTCCTTAGAGGAGAGGTCCAGAAATCATTATAATACACCATAATTAGTGCTTATGATTTGATCAATGCATGTCAGTAAAAGCAAAAGAGAACTTGCCCTCCAGCAGGACAATTTGATCACAACACAGCTTACAAAAATATTAATGTAAAAGCTTCCCTTTGTCTGCATTTGTCTTTGCCATGGCAACTTAAAATCGGCTGCTTCAAAGCAATTTGTAGCTCAACTATCCTTCCTCACCCTTACACTGTAGACCTGCTATTTCAACCAGAAGCATCTTAATCTTCTTCTGAACAACAGGTGTAGGCATTATCTAGACAAAGACCTGCATGATAAGCTCCTCATTTTACTCATGAGGACAAGTTGTACATTCAGGACTTGTTCCTGGCAGATGTTATTTTAACAGAAATTCAATATTCAAATCCTTGAAAAGATCTGCCATGCTGTGTGGCAGGATGGGTTCTTGGGACAGATGCTCCATGCATTTAATGAAGCAGTTCTTAACTGGACTGGGTCTTGTAATTTGATTTTTTTGAATTCTTTGTATTTTGTGAAAGTGATGATCCCTTTATCTTTTTTAAGGAGATCTGATAAGAATGATCTGATTTCAGAGGAAACTCGAGACAGTTTCATCTATAAAGCTGGACAAAATTCAGATATACTACTTTATTTTGTAGCTGTAATCCCATTGAATAGATGAAAGGAAAGCAACATTTATCTTGGAAAAATCTGCATGATTCATTAGATTTTTAGTGGGCATCAGCCAGTCAGTACTGCAGAGAAACTTATTTAGGATAATCATATTCCAATGTAAAGTGTACCTTTTGTTCATTTTTAATAAAGAAAATTTTTTTCTACATTATATTAGAAGACAACAAGTACATTAGAATGAAAGCCAACCTAAAGGTCAAGAAGATTCAGTCCAGATTCAAATCCTATCTTTGACACATTCTGGTTATGTGAACCTGGACAAGTTATTTAATCTCTTAGTGACCCAGATAAATCTCTAATACTGAGTCATGGAGCAGGTGCTAATCTGTATTGTTAGAGAGAGTTCTTCCCTAGGTGTTCCCAACATCATTGAAATCATAGGTCCACACCCAATCCCTATATATGAGCTGCCCTTCATATTCGTCTTTCTGGTCAAATTTATGACATCATCAGTTTTCTATTTCTTAGCCCAAATGACCTACTAGCTATTTGAGATTCTATTTTCTAATTTCAGATTCTATCTTCTGCCTACATGCCTGGCTTGCTTTAATTCTTAGATTCAGTCCCTAGTTTCCTCAAGCCTGAATCCAGGGATTCCTTTTATGCATTCTTTCCTTATCTCTCTAGTTATTAGTACCTTCATTTTCGACAGATAATCATGCTTCTACTTATCCTTTAAATTCCCTACCTTCAATTGAGCTCTTTAAAGATGAGGTCAATTTTTTCTTTTTCCCTCTCTGTATTATAACATTTTTTTCTTGTTGTTCAATCATTTTTCAATTGTGTCTGACTTCGTGATATCATTTGGGGTTGTTGTGGCAAAGATACTAAAATGATTTGGCATTTTTTTCTCCAGCTCATTTTACAGATGAAAAAACTGGAGCAAACAGGATTAAAGCACTTGCTGAGAGTACAGCTATTCAGAGGCAAGATTTGAATTCAGGAAGATGAATTTTTCTGACTTTAGGGCCAGCATCTATGCACTGTGCTACCTAGCTGCAGATTAAAACATAGCAAAATAATAATAGCTAGAATTTATGTAGAATTTTAAGGTTTGCAAAGATTTAATGGTTTTAAAAAATATCAACTCATTTCATTTTCACAAAAACCTTGAAAGACATTTTATTAGTCTACCCATTTTTACAAATGTGGAAACTGAGGTAGGCAGAAGAGAAATTTCTTGCCAACATTCATACATTCATGACATTTAAGAAATGCCCAAAGGATGATTTAAAATCTGGTCTGACTCCAGGGTCAGCATTTATTTATTGTGTAACTGAGATACCTTATTGTGCTTGGTGTTCTAGCCAAACCTCATTTGGAATGTGTGTTCAGGTTTTTTTGTTGTGTTTTGGAGATCAGATTGAATTAGATTCTAGATCTAACTCGTAGGGTCTCAGGATGGATGTATGGATGCATAGCCTAATCTAATCTGAAAGAGTTTAAGGTCAGAGATGGTTTACCAGAGAGCATAGCTGTGTGTTTCTTGGAGCAATAAAATGAAAAAAAAAATATATATATATATATTGTATTTGGAGACCCAGAGCTGAAATTTGTGCCATTCTTTCCAAATAAGAGCATTATACTGTGACAACAAAAATGAGAATATTGCTGAGTCCACAATAGATGTTCAGTAAATTTTTGTTGACTGATTAATTTGACTAATTGAATTATTTCTGGGCCTAATGTTGTCCCTGGAAACATTTTAAGGTATACTTGTGCTAATAAGCATTCTGTGAATAAGCTCCCAGTCTGATAGTGGAAAGCCCATTGGATTTTGAGAGTCAAGAACTGGCATCAAGTTCTGATTTTATCACTTGTTAGCTGGATGATGTTGGGTAAGAAACAACTTCTCTGGCCATCTCCTTCTGCTGATAATGAAGATGATCATGGCATAATATAGTGTATCTTCCATGGTTAGCCTGATGAATGTGCATTGTAAACTGAAAAAAATTTAAGAAATTTGGGACTGGGTAGAATGGAAAGATCAGTTCATTGAGAATCTCAAGACCTTGATCCAAATTCCATCTCTGCTGTTTTCTAACTCAAGGATGCCAGGCATGTCTCTGGATATCAATTTCACATCAATAAAATGCCAATATTGATAGATAATCACATTATTCAACTTATTGGGTTGTTGAGAAGAATCTTTAAAGTAGAAACATAACTATAAGTTATTAAGGCAGTCCACGACTATCTTTTTTCAAAGACAGAAATACTCAAACTTTGTTGAATAATCTCCATCTCTCTTCTCAGTTCCCTTTTTGTGTTTTCTTCCCTTTTACAATGTAAGTTCCTTGAGGACAAGAATTGTCTTTATGCTTGTATTTGTATCATCAAAGCTTATTAGCACAATGACTGGAAAATACTTGTAGTTGCAGCTTTCAGTATAGGGAAAATAGCATCAGATTTGGGGGGGAAAAAAGTAACAGAGTTAATGTTGATTCTAAATTTATTATCTGCGGTCTTTGAGAACTTTGATCCTCAGTTTCTTCATCTGTCAAACAGGGATAATAACCCTAGTTCTTATTTACTTGGTTCTGGTGAGAATCAGATGAGACTAAAGAATTATGTAAAGGGCTTTGTAAACACCAAGAATTCTATGAATAGCCGTTTTTATACTGATAATGATTTCCTGTATCATAAATTTATTTAATTGTTTATTGATTTAAAGACAGAAGAGACTTTAGGAATTATCTACTCCAAAACTCAAAATTTTAAGGATAACAGAGTCCCAGAGAACTCTTTCCAAGATCTCAAAGATTGGAAATAATAAAGGGAGGATTCAAATTTAGGTACTTTAACTCTAAAGACAAAGATCTTTTCCTGGCTTCTCAATGACAGGTGTTATCACCACCAGGGAAAATAATAGGTTTAAGGATTTATAGCAGGAACTATAAATTCAGAGGTAATCTAGTAAACCCTGTCACTTTACAAATAAGGAAACTATAACTCCACGTGCTAGATTGGGTTTAAGTTTGGGATATTAAATAAACCCTGAGTTGAACCAAGGTATCCTCTCTGGTGATGAGGGGAAGGTGCAAGAAGAGAGATCAAGTGGCCAGGATGGGCACAATTTGATCCTAAACCTTTTGGTCAATTTATATAAAGTGCAGTATATTACATTCACTCAAGCCATTCAGAAATGTGGATTTGTTTCTGGAAAAGGTTTTATAACCACAATTGAGGACAAAAATGGTTAATGATATAACTAGTGTTGCTTTTGACATTCTATCAGCTCCCTACTCACTTCTTGGATCTCGATCTGTGTAAAATTAGATGTTTTACAACAGCACTCTATTAAACCAATAAGCGTCTTTGTCACATGAGCAGTTATAAGTAGATAATGCTTCCATAGATAAATGTATATGATTACTATGTTAAGAGGCAAAAGATATAGCAGAATAGGCTTTAGAATAACAAAGCTGTCCAGAGTGCTGCTGTTAAAGCTTAGAAACAAACATCTGAACCCATCCAAATGCTGGCACCCACCAGGGCTTTACATAAAACCCTAGGAAGCTTCATGTGGATTCAGTGGAATTATGATGCAGCTTGTCCTGGTCTTTGTGTTTTTATGATGATTAAACAAAACCCATATGTGATCTAAGGACCCTGAGAGGATTTCACGTGGCCCATAGCTGGAACCTTTGGGGAATCTCCCAAAAAGGCCAATTTCATTCTTTACTCAACAATGTGCATGTCATTACCCTGAAATGTTTTGAACTGTGGTTTTAAAAACTACAGTCCTTTCATTTTGCAGAGGTCTTGCTAACCTAATTAAGTAATCAAGTGATTTGTTATTTCAAGCATATCCTATTGTCTTGCCTGCATTCTGATTAACTTGCTTAAAAATTCTCTGCTGATATGCTTATTTGGTCCAAGTACCATTTCCTAACACCATATTCTCAAACCTGAAAATTAGTATGTAAATTGTCAGAAATATGACAGGAGCACTTGAATTAAAAATGTTTCCTTTCTCCTAAATTCATTAGCATGAGAATCTGCAGAGAATGGGGAGAACAGGATTGATTTCCTCTTTTCTTCCTTCTGTGTTCCCCTCTCACTGTACAAAGTTAACTGGCTCCAACCCTGTTTCCAGTAATGCTGACAGTAGAGATTTATATGGTAGCCCACACCTCCACAAAGTTACTAGGAGTTTTGTCCAAAGGTAGCAATGGAAGAATTTTCCCATTTTGATTCTCTCCATGTACAGACACAGGGAGAAAAAACATCCGGTGGATACAAAAAATAAAAAAAGACAAAAACCCAACCCCAGATGAAGTGGGTTTTTAACAAGCCTCAGCAACCAAATGACTTCAATTACCACTTGAGTGCCAGGATTTCTTTTCCCTAATGATACTTCTTAGTTATGACATGTTTCAGTCCATCCTAGAGTGTGGTTTATAGACCACTTGAGGTCTGGGAGTGCTTATAGTATGATAATCTCTGTGATTTTCTTCTTGGCAGAAGCCAGTGATTTATTGTCCTTTTCTAATGATTCACTTGCAGGTCTTACCAAGATCAAAAGGGTTTGTATACATGATCAGAGATAGACAGTGTGTCTGTCAATCAAGAATTTAGTATTAATGGAAGGCTGCATGTTGAATACTACTTATTTAATGGCTAAGCCAACTAAATTGGTAGGGAAATACTTCCTAAGACCAAACTAGAGTTTTCTAAAAATGGCATGGGTTTTGTCAAGCAAAGATGGATTCTTTCTCATTGGAAATCATTAAGCAAACACTTTTCAGGGATATTGTAGTGAAACATTTTTATTCATGAATAATTTGAAAAAGATGGTCTCTGAGTTGACTTACAGCTCTGGTATTCTATGATTCTATGCCATTAAGTCTTGTATATCAAGGCACAGTCAATATGGCAATATGATACAGGTCAGTCAAGTAAAGAAGTCCTTATTAAGTGCCTACACTGAGAAGAGGGCAGCTAGATAATATGTGCAGTGGAATTCAAATTTCGTTTCAGACACTTATTAGACCACAATACAGTGAAAAGTATACTAAAACTAAAGTCAAAGAACCTGGTTTCCAAACCCAACTTTGAGCCTCATGATCTTGTATGATCTTGGACAAGGCATAAACTTTGTGAGTCTCATTTTCTCATCCAAAATATGAAGCGATTGAATCAGATGATCTTTGGAATTTCTTCCACTTCTAAATCTATGCTCCTACAATGGGTTATATAGTTGGTTCTATTTAGATAATGGAATTGATTCAATGGAGTAGTTCTTCCCCCCCCCCTTTTTTTTTTTTTTTTTTTTTTTTTAGCATTTCTAAGGCTTGTTATAGATTATAAAGACAAAAAAGAAGCTACTTAAGACTATACTAGTGAGCTATCTCAAGACTTTCAACTAGAAGACAAAGTGGTATTCCTAAAGCCCTAATCTAATCAAGTTCCTCCTTTGTTCAATGAATCTAGTGGTTCCCTATAATCTCTAGGATCAATTGTAATACCCCCAGTTTTGCATGTAAATCCCTACGCAACCTCTAATCCACTCTTCTTCTTACTCTCTTTGGTCCAACCACATTGTCTTTCTTGCTATTTCTCAGACATGACATTCAAGTTTCCCCTCGTCCATGGGTGCTCTAAAAGGTGAAATGATTTATACAATGTCTCAGAGTCACCATGTGTCAGAAACCCGGGAATTAGCTGAAACTTTAAACACCAATAAAGCCAATCAAACAAAATTGAAACTATTATTATTTTAAAAAAGATTTCTAATGTTGTGCCACAGTTCCCTTTTGATATCCTGAGCTAATTTCCCCAATTGTCCATTTAGTTATTCTGCCTCAGGTTATAACATTTCCCTCCTAATGTTTGATGAGATAAAGGTTTTATATCTTTAGGCTATAATCATTCCTTCTTAATGTTTGACAGGATAAAGGTCTATCCATTTTAGACATCATTAGATTATCAGTAGCCTCCAATATCTCCCTTCATTGTGTCATCCTAGGTGCCTCCCCCATTAGATTATCCCCACCCAGGTACCTCCCCTATTATGTCATTGTTCTTGTTATCCTATAAAAAATCTTGCTGTGCTGATACTCAGGGTTGGATTCTTTGAGACCATAGTCTTGTTCAGTCCTGGGACCAAACATGGATCATTTGGTCCCAGAAAATCTCTCCATTTAATAAACTATCAAATTGTTCTCTAATCTCTGTCTTGCTCAGTTTCTCCAGCATTATACTAACATATTAACCATAGAATAACTTGCCCATCACTGTACTTTTTCTGACCAAGTAGCTTTCTCTGTTTTGTGGAAGACTTTAAATGCCAAATTGAAGAGGGTGGATGATGGGAAGTCACTATAGTTTTTAATAGAGTGATGTGATCTAATGAATAGGGTTTCACACTTTGAAATTGAGAGTTCTAAATTTGAATCTTGCTTCAGATCAACACTGAAGAAGTCACTCAATTTCTCTCAGTCTCTTCATCTATAAAATGGGGATAATGATAGGGCTTCCTCTGAGGATCAAATGATGCAATACATGGAAAACATTTTGCAAATCTTTAGGTATCATACTGATACTTGCTATTATTAATAGCATCATTTCATGTTAAGGAGATCACAGAGGCAGCAATGTGAAAGAGGTCAGAAAGGGAATAAAGTTGAGGCAAGACCAATTGGAAGGTGGCTACAATAGGCTATATAAAGTGTTGTAGTGCAAAATAATGTTGTGGTCATGTATACTTATTGTGTATCTAAGTTATATTTTAATATATTTAACATCTACTGGTCATCCTGCCATTTAGGGGAGGGGGGGGGGGGGGTAAGAGGTGAAAAATTGGAACAAGAGGTTTGGCAATTGTTAATGCTGTAAAGTTACCCATGTATATATCCTGTAAATTAAAGGCTATTAAATAAAAAAAAAATAAAATAAAATTAAAAAAAAAAATAAAGTGTTGTAGTTTGGTGGCATAGTGGATCTATTACCAGTCTTGAAAGGAAACCTTAGGTTCACATCTTGACTTAGACATTTATTAGCTGTGTGACACTGGGCAAATCACAATCTCTCTGTTTCTTCATTATCTGAAAAATGGGGATAATATCAACTTCTCTCAGAGCTATTAGTAAAGATCAAATGAGAATATATGGTAAAGGACTTTCCAAACTGCAAAATACCTTATAATTGTTAACTATTTATAATTATTATATTGGTATCCAGTACATGATAGTTGGAAGAAGATGGAAGAATTGAGACAAAATGGAATTGGAAGAAATAGATATGAATAAATAGATGGAGATGGAACAAAAAAAGGTTAATGATTTTGGTGATCTCTTGGGTCTTAAGACTGAATGTATAACCAACAGCAGTAAATTGGATATAGCTGAGTAATTGCTCATTGCAATGATTTAGAGAAGAGAATGCAATAATGCAATAATTTAGAGAAGAGAAAGTCCTTTGACAAAGGTTATCAGATGAATAGCAAAGGAAAAACAAGTCTGGAGATAAGTTTGCTTTAGTTGATATGAAAAGAAAATGGTAAGGAATTTATTCATGGAAGAAAAAAAAAGAAATAAGTATAAAAAGAAAGATGTATGCCAGGAGAGAGAGGGGATCCTAATATTAGATTTGGTGACGCTTTTAATTAATTATTTAGTTAAATATTTATTAAGTTCTTGCTATGTGCACTCTGAAATATTAAACACCTTTGTTTAAAAAAATTGTCATTTTGGTACTCAGTGGTTGAGTTCCATTCCTCTAAAATATGTCTATATACTTATACATGTATTTCTCTATCTAATTTCCCTTTTAATAAATGCCAAAAAGAATAATGATACTAATATTTTAAAAAATCCTTAAGCATCTTTTCTAGTTTGGAAGGTGTTTTTCATAGAAATGTAACACAACTTTAGAAACTTAATCAATTTCTACTAAATTTTATTCAAGATTGGAGAAATGCCAAAGAGTGTGTGTGTGTGTGTGTGTGTGTGTAAACACACACACACACATACATTTAAATATAATTATATTGCCTTCCTTGAAAAAGTGGTTGCCATGTCATCATGTAAGATTAGGTATACTGGGTGAGTTGTGCATCATTTGGAACTCTGCACATTTCTGGTTTATAATGAACATTTCATGATGCTTGGTCTTAAGAAAGAGAAAGGGAAAAGAAGAGATTGGCTCTTATAAATAAGCAAGTTAACATGGCCATAGCTGAAATTTCCATAAGCAATTTTTATGTAAATGATCTGAGAATTAAAGGTGTTGAGGGATTTGGTGTTTGCTTCTAAAATAAAAGAGGGCCAAAAGATCCTGCAGAAAGTGTACCACAAAATCTGCACAAAATTTAAATTGTTTTGTAGGATTTTTTTTCCCTTCTTTTTGAAAAAAATGAGTTGCTAAATCCACCTGGCTTTGGTTCTGTAAGTTATATTTTCTCATTTAGCTGGAGGAAAAAAACTCATGTTGTTGTCCAAAAAATAAGCTCCTTAGCAAAAGGAAAATCAAATTTCATTAATTACTTTATCTATGATTGGGAAAGACACAACTTGAAGAAACTCAGCCATAGTTTTATCTTTTTACAATTTATAATGATTAGAAGAAAGTACTAGTTTGAGGCTGCATAAGGTAGTAAAAAGAGTACCAGAATTTAAGAGATGTAAGGGATCTTAGCCTTCATCTACTCTAACTGTATTTGGAAGGAATTTGTATTGTAGCATATGTAACATATGGTCATCCAGTTTCTGCATGAAGACCTCCTATAAGAAGGAGGGGTCAAACAGAAGAACCCTCTTCTCCCCTTCAAAAGCAGTCCTATCTACTTTGAAACAGTTTTATTTTTTTCCCCTAACACTGAACCTAAATTTGCCTCATTGTAGCCATGTTCTATATAGTAACCCTTCAAATATTTGAACAAGTTATTATGTGTCTCCAGCTCCCCATCTCCTATACCTGCCCTATATTCTCTAGGATTATAAATCATAGATTTGGAGCTAGAAAGAATCTTAGAGATCATCTTCCCTAGGTTAAAGATTCCCAGTTACTTCATACTACATGAACTCAAGAAGATGAGACACGGACTCAGAAATCCATTATTTGATTCTTAGTTTTGCCACTGACTATATGACCATGACTCAAGTCTCTTAATTTCTCACAGGTTTGGCAAAGTGGGGACAATAATATCTCTGCTTTCTATTCAACAGGGTCATTCTAGAGAAAAGTCTTTATAAAATGTAAGGTTTTCTAAAAATATTGGAAGCTAGGTGGTGTACCAGTGTGTACAGTGTACAGTGGATAGAAAACTGGGCTTGGAATCAGGAAGCTTCATCTTAATGAGTTCAAGTCTGCCATCAGAAACTTCAGGCAAGTCACTTAACCTCTGCCTAAGTTTCCTCATCTATAAACTGAATTGGAATGAAAATGGTTAACCACTCCACTATCTTTGCCAAGAAAAC
This sequence comes from Sarcophilus harrisii, assembly GCF_902635505.1. Classification (NCBI taxonomy): domain Eukaryota; kingdom Metazoa; phylum Chordata; class Mammalia; order Dasyuromorphia; family Dasyuridae; genus Sarcophilus; species Sarcophilus harrisii. The sequence continues at coordinate 50,362,656 of NC_045430.1, forward strand.
CCCAAATGGGTTCCCAAAGAATCAGATGTGACTGAAAAATGATTGAACAATAATAACAAACATAACTACATAAATGCTGTTATTATTATTAGAATGCAGAAGTAGATTTTCTCTTTGAGATTGGGACATTTAACTTTTTGTAAGGAAAACTTTTTAATTGGGTGTAGACTTTTATATCTCTAATATGAGGATTTCTTTGAGTGTATGGGGTTGGGGAAAGATGGGATGCAGAGATGTGAAACCAATGCTATAATCTCTTTACTGCTAGGAATCTCAGGAAATCTCAAGGGGAGATAGGACAGGAAAAAGTGTTTAATAACAAACTGTCAATTGTTTTTTAATTCTATTAGGAGATCCTTCTAAGACAAAACTCTAGAAGGAATATTGGAATTGAGAAGGTGTCAGACTAGGTCAGGGCTTCTTAAATGTTTTCTACTCATCACTTCTTCTTGCTCAAGAAATTTTTACATGATTCTGGGTATATAGGTATATAAAAAAGGTATACAAATCAAATATTCATTTATAATAAACCATAATTTTGTGTGACAGGATCCCTATGGGGTTGCAACCCACAGTTTAAGAAGCTGGGGACTAGGTGAGTGGTAGCAGTAGTATGGAATGAATAGTCAAGGTCTAGGAGAGAAAAGAACATTGGGGTTCTACAGCTAACATGATATGTAATCTTTGCCAAATCACTTGAACTTGCTAAACCTTGATGGTCCTAAGGAACATGTCTGGGTGAAAGGGCAGGTCAATTCTCTGAGAGCCTCCACAGCTGTAAATCATAAACTTGAAGGCTTGCAAAGTGGCCTTTACTAATGCAGATATTCCTTGTGGATTGGGAATGTAATAAATTGGAGGCAAGAGGTCAGAGAATGCAACTGCCTCTCAATCTCCTTGTATCATCATTATCTTCTCACATGAAGAGATCCATTCTACAGGTCTGAGTTAGATCTCCAGCAGCCACTGGCAGGTGGCTCCCGTATCACAAACATACTGAAGGTAACCCAGCTAGTATTGGGACTTAGACTTTCATATTAATTTGCTGTTCTTTTCTTTGAATCAAGGTGTATACCATAATAGTCTAATAAGTAACATACTGGACTAAAAGTCAGCTTACCCGAATTACCTTGTTTTCACCACTAATTTCAGGTGACTTTGAATGACATTTAGCCTTACTGTACCTCAGTTTCTCCATTTATAATTAAGGATAGTACTAGTATTGGTCCAGATAAATTAGTAAGTCAAAAAGTAATTTGAATTATCTGGAAGAAATAGGATTTAAAAACCTACTTTGTGGTTATTACTAATGTAATTAATGAAAAAAAATCACAGCATCATTTAAATTGATATTTAAATAGCAAATAACTATTCAGTATGAATTGCTAGTCACTTGAATAATTATCTTTCAAACTCTACATACAACCAAGAAAAAATTGGTCATATCCTTTTAAAACATGATTACTTTGAGCCGGGAGCCACCTGCCAGTGGCTGCTGGAGGTCTAACTTAGACCTGTAGAATAGATCTCTTCATGTGAGAGGATGAGGATGATACAAGGAGACTGGGAGGTAGTTGTGTTCTCTGACCTCTCTCTTAAATGAAACCTAAATTAATTAGATAGTCTTCAAAGTTCCTTTCAGCTCTGAAATTCTATAATTATAATTAATAATTTATTGATATTGATATAATAATTATTTATTAATAATATATAAATAAATATAATAATATATAATATATTAATGACATTATCATAATTATAATTAATTCTATAATGTATGATTACTTAAAAGTTTAAGTTTCTAGATGCCTATATGCTATTGGAGGCCTCTAATTCTCAATAAAGAACAGTTTCAATTCACATTCTATTCTACAAACCAATGCTTTTTCAAAAGGAATCTAGAACACTCAGAATGTGTCCTTGATTTTTCTATCATATTCTAATAAACAAAATCTTAGAAAAAAGCTAGAAAGACCAATTTCATTGTGATTAAACCACGTCTGCCAATATGGCAGCAGAAACATTCATTCAAGAATCCTCACTATGTAGGGTGAAAAATAACCACTGCAGTTTAATTCCTTGGCACTCTGATTAGTAGAAAGCCAGAGACATCAGTTACTATGAATGGAGCAATTTCATTGTATAGACCAAATATGTTGATTTGACTAAAAACTTCAATTGGGACAATTCTAAGGACCATTCTTCCACTAACATGATTTTTGGAGGTGTAGGCCTGTAATTTAATCAGTTTGGGGAAATTCTTTTCCATTGCAGATTAATAATCTTGGAGAATTGTTTGAGGACACTGGATGGTAGCTAAGGGTCTTAAAGTCAGTGAATATCAGTAAGCAAGTCTTGAACTCATTGTTTACTGACTTTCACTCAATTTAAATGAGTAAAGATGATATAGTACAGAAGGAACACTAGTCTTAAGTGTCAGAAGATTTGGCTTCAAATCTTCAAATCTTGTCTCTAATGCTTAATAATCATTGATTAAATTGTTACCTTTCTGAGCTTCAGTTTGCTCAACTGTAAAATGGGGAAATTAATTTTGCATTCTGAGTGTGCAAATACTCAGAGTATTTATGAAGAAAAGGCTTTATATAGCTTAAAGGGTTACATAGGTGGGTAATGATGTGTTTAGCCCAAGAGTTGGTCAAAAAGAAGTCTAGGCATGCTCCTTTTCTTCTAAAAAAAATTATGATCTCTCTTACAAAAAAAAGGCATAAAATAATTGGAGGCAAATCTAAAACTGCCAATAGCAGTAATGATAGAACATTTATATATTTGCACAGGGTCACAAACTACTGTCTGAGGCTGAATTTTAACTTGGGTCTTTCTAACTCTAAATCCAATAGTTTATTCGCTGTGCAATAGAAAACTGAAGATAAAAAAAGATCATCATGAATCAGATTCACTCAGCTTTCAAATCCTTCAATATTTTTTTCAACTTCCTACTTACATGTCTTTCTAAACTAAGTCCAAAAAAGGGGGAGGAGGGGAGATGTCAGGAAGTTTTTCAGCTAGCATCTCTAAGGCACAGCTTTGGAAATGATTAAAAATAAATTAAAACTGCCCAGGAATTTACTAGTGGTATATGATTTTCTGCCCACAGGGAATCCAGAGCTGCTGGTTCCTGGCTGCTCATCTTTGTGTGAAGTTATTAGGATTATATAAACTTCTGTGCATTAACCTTGTCACTTTTTGGATCCTGAAAAGCACAGAAAGTCCTTCTGGACATTATTTTTAGACAAAAATAAACACATTAAAGGAATGAATAAAGCAGAGGTTTCCTACCTCTCTTCTATAAGAGCACTTTCTGTTCCTCTATTAAACTTGCCTTTTTGCATGCATATGGGTTTTTGTGTCCAAATGGAAATCATCACAGTGTTAAAACACTAATAGACTCATAGAATTTTTGGGCTCTATCTTCCTCACTTAGCACAGTGTCTGGCACAGTAGTGAGTACTTAAGAAATACTTGTTGATTTGACTTCATCATGGAATCCAGTTCACTCATTGGAGAAGGGCCAGGGAAATTCAATGACTTACCCTTGATCACTTATTAAGTTAATGATAGAGCTGGAACTTGAATCTGGTTACCCCGTTTGCTGATGCAATAATATCCATTATATAGAACCCACGGGAGATATTAATTCTGAATGAGTTGAGGCATTTTTGGAATTAAAACATATCCTGAATTTAGAGTGGAAGCAAAATGGCAGCAGCATGGAGAGAGAATGGGCCTCAGTGTCAGAAAGACCTAGGTTCAAGCCACATTCTGGCTGTGACACGTTAAGCAAATCATGTAATCCCTTTCTTACTCTTTCCTTTCCCCCCTCAGACAATTCACTAAAACATTAAGTTGATGAGTAGGTGCTAATCTAGATTGGGGAATTAAGTTGCTTTCTTGATTCTTACTCTAATGAAAATAGCAGATCTGGTGGAAAACCACCATCACCATCACAATAAAAAGCAAGCAAGCCACTGCTATCAAACCCTTGCTTGAATTCTGCTCTTTGACTTGAACAATGACTATCAGTTGGAAGACATTGCATACAGCCTAGCCTTTTTTCCATTGGAAATTTAGAGAAATGAACACTGAGGTAACAGGCTTCATAATCATTCCCATCCTCAAGAAAAAATTAAGATCTGGTTGAAGAGTGATCTTTTGGGGAGTTATTTTTAGAGTCCTGTGATTTCATAAGTAGGAGAGATCTCCTAGTGTAGATATTTCTTTTAGACATATAGACCAGCAACTCAGAGGGCTGCCCTAAGGGGAATGAGAGTTTAAATGTCTTTTCCATGGTCACACAATGAGAGCTACAAGTTTAGACTTTGTTGGGGGCAGGTAAGCAGTGCAATGGAAAGAACCAGACTGTTAGGAAGTCAGAAAGAACTGGATTTAAATTGAGCTTCAGACACTAGCAATGTGACTCTGGACATGATAGTTAAACTTGTTTGCCTCAGTTTCTTCATCTGTCAAATGGCAAATCATTCTAGTACCCCTGCCAAGAAAACTCCAAATGGTGATGACTGAGCAACAATTTGTTATCTTGGTCAGTCATCTAGTTGGTTAACAATTATTTAATAACTGCTTACTATAGGCTAGAAGACTGAAGATACAAAAAAAGGAAGGGGAAAATATTGTTATTGACTTCAAGCAGCTCACATCCAATGGGGGAGACAAAGTGCAAACAACTATGTTAATACATGTCCTATACAGTGTAAATGGAAATTCATGTCAGAGGAAAGGGACAGTTAATGGAGGGAGGACCAAGAAAGGCTTCTTATTGAAGGTAGGATTTGACCTGAGTCTTGAAGGAATCTAGAGAAGCCAGGAAATAGAGATGAGGAAAGAGAGCTCTGTAGGCATGGTGACAACCAGTGAAAAGATCAGTACTGGCAGACTATGTGAAGAGGAATAAGAATCAGAAGACTTGGAAAGGTAGGAAGAGGCCAGTTGGGAAGGGCTCCAAAATGCAATCAAAAGGGCTTTTAAAAGTCATTGTCTTGGTCTTAGGATCATATATCTAGAGCTGGCAGGTATTCTAGAAGGCAGTTAGTCTGTGTCTTACCATTGCCTGTGTGATCTTGGACAAGTTATTTCTCTTGATTTCAATTTTCATTTGATGGAAGTGGAAGCTCAGGCTCAGGGAGGTTCAAGACTTGCCTGAAGTCACACACAGATAGGTATTCAGTATGAAAGAAGGAATTTAAATCCAGGATTCAAAGCCATCATGTTCTTTCCATGTCTCATTTTAGAATGAAGTCTCAGCAGGACTATAAAGATACTGGTATTGTTTATTTTAGGACATTTCATAAGTCACATGGAAAGATGTCACAAAGTGATAATTGATAGAAGAATTTCTATCTCCAAAAGCAACTAAATAGAAATTTGAATAGAAATCTTCCTGTTGGTCATTTCATCATCTGAAATGCAAAGAAATTCTACTCCCTAATTATCAATTCTCAGGCCAGCATTCGATTGGCTTATTGAATACCTTAAACTATTAGGTTATTTTTTTCTCCAGATAGTATGCCAGAATAATTAGATTTATTTTATTTCAAGTGGCAGTTATCAGAAGAAACATCTTGATAGGCTGTAATAGTATGTAGGCAGGGTAATTAAATGAAAAAAACCCTCAATTTTTGGTTGCTTAGGGACTGCAGCTTTTCTCCTAGATTAAATGCTTTAGACTAAAATTTCACCTAGTCATTTAATTCAGTTTTATGAAATGGGAAAAAAAGAAATGGAATTATAAAAAAAAAAATCCAAAAAATAATGACAACATACAACCTTGTCTGCTTATTTGGAAAGAAAAGTTTTATGTGCAGAGAGGTGAAGGATACAGAGATTCAGTTCAGGTATCAGCACTTCCTACATGGAGCCTTTCCCATCTTCTGAATGAGTTATTATCTTTCTCAGATGCTGGTACTGATATTCTCCACTGATAGAATGTAGGCTTGTCAGGGACAGTTGAGATTTTATCTTTGTATTTATTTATCTGTTCAACTGTTGCATCCTTCCAACTGAACATAAGCCTGAACAGCAGGGCTTTTTATCTTTTTTTGCATCTTCAGTAGCTACTACTCAGTACCTTTCATATAGTTAAAGTGTATTGAGTTGAAAGATCAACAGTGATGCAGTGCCTGTCTTCAAAGAGCTTACCACTTTGTTTTAGCAATTCATCTCGGAGGTTGTGGAGATGAGAAAGATGAAACAGGATGAGAAGGAGGAAAATGATAATGGGAAGAATGAGATGCAGCATAATGTAGCAGCCTTAGAATCAGAAAGACTTGGATTTAAGTTCTATCTCTGACATATACTGTCTATGTGATCATGTACATTCCCTAACCTCTCAGCATCCCAAACAACTCTCTAACACAATAATTTCTGGAGAAGGTGCACAGGGGAGAAAGTTTCTATATCAGCAGCTGCTTCTGGGACCTAATATTAATAAGTAACATTGACATAATGCTTAAAAAAGATTATAAAGAAATTTACACTCATTATCTTGAATGAGATCCTGCTAGGTAGGCTTTATCAGCATTTTTTTCATTTCTAGATGAAATTTAATCATAGAGATATTAATCCTCTTATCTGTGGCCACACTATGAATGTCAGGTAGATTTGATCTCAGGTTTTCAGCACATCAGCTACTCTGCCCAACTGTGGATAAGGACTACTGATATCTTCAAAATACAAACTTTTACCAAAGCAGTATGTATACAATAGAATATGAATACAAAACCCTTTACAAGTCTTAAAAGATTACAAAAATGTTATTTGTCATCATTATCATCATCATCACACCCTCTATCTTATTCCCATCTTCTTTTATGGTTTTCAGAGAGATGCTATCCTGAGTTACCCTGCTATCCTATTTTTATTTTATATTCACTATTTCATGGAATACATATTGTATAGATGGATAATATGCCTGTTCTTTGTAGTTGTAGAATATTTTAGGGGAAGTTCTCCACTGCAGGCTTAAAGAAATTATCCTTGGTACAATATATATCCAGCAGTAGACAAAGAAACAGGCATGAACAACTTCATCTCATTTCCCAGTGATTTTCACCTTGTCCTGATCTATACATTTTGAAAGCTTTTCATTCTATATAGCTTGGAGCTAATAAACATTTGATATAGCAATAGCTATTAAAAGCATGTGAATTAATGCTACATTTGGACAATTGTGGATAAAGTCTTATCTGAGATACTGATCTTGTTCAAGTTTTGCAAACTATTTACATTTGTTGCATGGGGATTTAGTATTTGTCAACCCACTGAAACTTAGCAAACTTTTAATTATGATTTTAGTCTCAAGGTCAGACCTTGTTAAGTATTCAGAAAGTACTAGGATGTCTTTCAATTGTCTTCCACCTTTTTGGCAAGAAAATGTTCATCTTTCTATAATCACTTTATATCTCTCTCATACACACACACACACACACACACACACACACAATTGCACAGGTTTATTGTGGTGGTGGTGTTGGGATATTTTCCAAAAGTATATATTTAGACTGGTATTGAATAGGTGTTAATTGCTGTAAAGGTGTCTTCCCATTCAATTTTGACTACAGGATACCATAATGTCTCTTAATGTATTCAATTACAGCCTTCTCCTTGATGCTTTTATGTTTGATGTATAATGGAGAAGACCAAGGCATTTGTACTACTGTCTTCCTCCATTTGTGTACTGTAATTTCCTTCTCTCTCTCTTCTTTATTATTATAATTGTTATTATTATTTTGTCCTCCTTTTTATGTTAAATGAAATTCAGATAGAAATGGCCCTAGGGCAAATCATTCATAATAATTTGTATTGTTAATAATAATATCTTTGTTGTTCTATAGATAATAGTCTGGTCTTCCTGCTTCAAATCTCTTTCCTCCCCATTCCATCCTATTTACAATTGGCAAAGTAATTTTCTTAAAATGAAGTAGTCTGACCATGTCACCTTCCTATTCAATAAAATTCAATGGCTTCCTATTGCCTCTAGGATCAGATATAAGCTCCTCTGGCTTTTAAAGAGCTTCAAAACCTAGCTCTAACCTACCTTTCTAGCCTTATTATACACATAGTTTCTATGATCTAACCAAAGTGGCTTTCTTACTGCTCCTTTTATATGACACCCCATTTCCTATTTTTTCACTTTTGTGCTGGCTGTTCCACATGCTTGGAATCTGTTCCTCTATAAGATCTATTAGAATTCTGTATAGATCTAATAGATCTATATCTAGATATAGATATGTATATTTAAAAAATTCTGCTTAATTGTCAACTACATGAAGGCTTTTCTGTTCCTTTGGTTATTGATACCAACTATCCCTTGATAATACGTATGTGGTTAGGGACTGTTTGAATTTATCTTTGTCTTTCCAAATGTTTATTACAATTCCTGACACATGATGGCTATTTAAATACTTGTTGATTGGATGATTATTGAATTTATTATTATTATTATTGTGTTTTTTGTTTTGTTTTTTTTATTTTTTTAGCATGGAACAAAGATAAGCTTGCCATCAGGGCAAAAGAATATAAATAGTCTCTTTTGTCACCTAGGAGGAAAGCCTGTATTTTCACTGATCTGATTTTTCTGCCAGTCAATAACATTTCACTAAATAGGGTAATACATTTGGTTGGAGGCAGAATGTAGTGCATTCATGCAAGGGACTGCCTTGCTGAATCAAAGGTGTCACCCACTGCTGAATCAAACCTGCTCTTTGTTCCAGGGTGGTCACATCCGCAGGGTTGATTTTATTTGTAGGAAAAAGTGTCAGTTAAGTACATAAGCTGCAAAGGGTCCCTCCCTACCTTCAAGGATTTGGGAGTTTGCATACTACTCCTCTTGACTTGATTGTGGTAGCTTTATTAGGGGAGCCGAGAATTGGCAGCCCTAAATGAAATTTGGATTTTTGACCACTCAATTATGCACCAGCATGAGCAATGAATGCTGACTCATACTGTATCCAATTAGGTATTCATTAGCTGGGGCACAATTATTTGGAAAGACATGTGGGGGTTGCTTTGGGACCAATTGCTGCCACTTCTATTTAAATTGAAATAGCAACAGCAGATTCCATTTTTGGGGATCTTTTATTTGAAAGAGAGAGAGATGAAGAGAGTGTCCTGTAACTAGGCATTAGCCTGATAATTAGGATGACATAGGCTCCCTTCTTTCCATCCATATCTATTTGGTTGCCCAATTAGCCTGGTCCAATTATCTAAGTGGTATGGACCCCACAATGGGGTACCCATTACCATAAGAGACAACACCATCATGGGGAAGCAAATTTGGTATCTTAAAAACTAAATTGCATGGTCCATAGTGTTTTTAAAGTAGTAAAAATGTACAAAAGAGAAGAGGTTAAATTCTTTTTTTTTTTAAGTTGTACCTTATGGGAATAGGTAATAATAGAATTCTAATAGAAGAATAGAGTAGAAGAAGCATGGGGGTGGGAAGTGCTGATTACTGAGAGGTCCTTACTCGGCAGTTGTGACTTAGATGACTGTCTCTCCAAGAATGTTGGGCATTGGATGTCTGGTGTTTAGATATGGTTGCATAGCCAATAGAGGGACAGAATTTTTTTTCACATAAAATTAATAATCATCAACAAAAACATAATAAAAAACCGTACAAAATAAAAAGTACAACCTTACACAAATTAGCACTGAATAAGGCAAAACCAAATGAGCTAACAATCATCAAATAAAATAATGTTTTGCACTCTCTCTCTCTCTCTCTCTCCTACCTTCCCTCTCTCTTTTTTTCTCTCTCCCTCCCATTCACATGGTGTCACAGATTTAAAACTGAATAATAGAATCATCCTCTAGAGTTGAGAGAAAACTTAGAGATTATCTAACAGTCAATTTTAATGTTATGGATGAAGAAACTGAGGTACAGGGATATACTATAACTTGTCTAAAGTTACATTGTAAACTATTTGAGAGTAGGGACTCTTTTATCTTTCTTTGTATCCTAAGAACTTACAGTGACCAGCACATAGTAAGTTCCTGCAGAATTCAGGATTTAAACCCACATCCAACCAGCACTATTTTCCTCTCTCTCTTTCTTTCCTCCCCCTCTTCCTTTCTTTTACTACTGTCTTTCCCTTTCTTTCCCTTCTCTTTTCTGCTTTATCTCTTTGTTTCTTATTCTCCTCTTTTCCTCCTTTTCTCTCTCTCTCTCATTATCTTCTTTCTTCCTTGTTCTCTGACTTTCCTCCTTCCCTCTTCCCCTTTCTTTATGCAACTTCTTCCATGCTCCATCTCTCCTTGTTCTTCCTTTCTATCTCCTACTGTTGTAGTTGAGGTGTACAAAGTTTTGGCTCTGTTGAATTTCCTTTGCATCACTTCATATATTCACTTTTCATATTTCCTATTTATCATTATCTCTGATTCTATATTATTATATTTCATTGATAAGCCACAAAGCCATATTTCACCTATGATTTATTGAACATTTATGTTGTCACTTCTTTCCCATCTTTTTTTTTTTTTTCTTTGCTATCACAAAAAGAACAATTCTGTTTATTTTTCTTTGTAGAGATGCTTTTTATGATGAGTTTGGGATGAAGCCCTAATAGTAGAATTTCTGAGTTGAAATGTAAGATCAATTTTGTGACTCTCTGCATAGGTACCACAGGTACATCACTGCTGTTACCCAGACAAAAACACAAGGTATTTTGCGTCCCAGATGAAATGAAATGAAACAGTGCCTCATTTACAGAGAGAGGGCCTGACTGTGCCTGAATCAGGGTTCTATTGGATGCTTAGGAACCAAGGACATATGTTGGCCTTTCCAGATAGAGGTTTATTATTATACTTTCCTTCATAATAATTATTAAATCATGCCTTAGGTGTGCCTCAGGGCAAGGTCAGAGCACTTATAAAGTATTTCTATAGAGTTAAACTCCTGTTGGGAAGCTTTTAAGGTTTTTATATTTTAATGAAGGTATTAAAATGAAAGTTCAGGTTTGCATAATTCATAAGCATTCCCCAGCTCTTTTAAAAACCTACCTCTAAACTTCAAATCCCCTAAATCCTTTTATAAAACACAGGACAAAATTTTCTTTTGGTTGAAAATAGATTTCTAATTACAGCAAACTGACAGTCCCCTGTAAAACAGTATAATTCCCTGGGACAGTTTACATTTACACCCTTTTTCCTGCACACAATGAAAATTAAAGAATGCTTTCTCTATCCAGAAAAACTCAAATTGGCAACCTGTATTTTGACCTGTTTCTAAAACTATAATTTGAGAATTTGGTCAACTTCCATGATGTTTAAAAATGCTAGTTTCAAAGTTTCAGAAAGGTGTTTTTGGGGGATGGGATTGGCATCTTGGACTTCAAGTCCAAGATGCCTGCCATAGAAACCATCCACTTACTGGTGGAACAATGTAGCTGGATTGATTCCTTTAAATGTATTCATATGCCTGCAAAAATAGCTGATGAAAATCTCTGAGCTAATGACCTGATGCACACTTTGCAATCAATACAAGTTGGTTTTTAAAGCAATTTTTAAAGGTTTGAACATGTAGTAATTGCATCATACTTTAAAATCTTTTCTTATTTAGAACAAAGAGGAGATGCTGTAAATGCCCTGGTGTACTACTGAACAATAGAGACTGGGGAGGTAAAAATAAGTCAGCATGATCTAAAATGCTAATTAAAAAACCATAAGTGCCGAGAAAACATTTATTTTGTTAATTAGGATATGGATGTGTCTATGTCAAATCAACAGATGAAATCTGTCATATTTATAATTAGCATGTAAACTACCTTTGGTTTTCTAAATGGATCACCTCCAACATTGGAATCAATGTCAATACTATATAGTACAGGCTTGTTTCTCAGTGGCCAGACGGGGTAGCAAAGAAAAACACTATCTGTTCTGGGCAGTTCACACCCTGCAGAATCCTAAGGCTGCTCTCAAATATTCAGTCCTTTCAATGCTAAAAGGACCTTTGTCCTGCCTTTTGGTACGCAACAAACTTTGGGTGCTACCCTTGAATTTGCTAGCCAGTGTTAGAGGGCGGGTAATAGTGGGTAGCATGAAGCATTAATTAAAAGGAAAGCACCTAGTTTTGATCATATCATCCATGTAACTCAGAGCCCTCCTTTGCCAGGCTTTCTGGGAAGGGATGGAGAAGGGAGTGAACTGGCAGAAGCAGCTAAGCAGGGCCTGGGAGAACTCTTTTGCTTGGTGTTTCTAATCTAATCATAAGTGACTAGTGATATTGATATGTAGGATCTTCTGAATATAAGCTGACTGGAAGGAGATACCACATTGGAGAGGATGACTATTTACAGAAGGATGAACCCAAGCCCTGACCTTGTCAGAACATATGGTTAGAAAGTGAATTATTTGGACAGTATATATCGCTAAGGTGATTTATATAATACCTATTCATTAGTCCTGCAAACAGCTTCTTGAAGCGGGTTGGAGTCCCTTTAAGAAACTGTATTTCCCATTGATCTGTGATCCCTTTCAGATTCTCAGCCCCACCTGGCTAAGGCATATCCTCCCTAGTCCAGGATATCAGAGCCTTTGATTCAATTACAAATCCTGGTTAAAAAGCAGCCCTTTGAATTCCAACAGGAGGTCGGGCTGTCCCAACCCCCATCATGACACTTAATATCCAGCTTCCATCAACATAGGTCTTTAGACCTTGGCAGCTCCCTTTGCTGTCAGAACTTTCTGTCCACTGAGAACTGCCTTCTCAGTGCAAAATTCCATTTTCCATAGATCTGCCACTATAGAAGTCAGTCTCTTGGTAAATTGATTTCTATCTAACAATAAACTTTCATTTTGCAACTAATATTTCGGGAATAAGTGAATTCTTTTACTCCTAAAACCTGTGGCCAATTTAAAGGGGATTCTTAATAACTCTCTTATAGCCACTAACCTCTAGACCACTCAAAAAGCATCATATTTATGGTTCCCTGACCAGGAATCCTGAATATCTGGCCACTCAGAACCAATTTGGGTTTTGAGTTGTAGGAGCAGTATTCTCCCAGGAAGAATATGTGCATTTTCTGACAAAAGGCCTCCTTTTGTCTCACTCTATCTCTAAGCTGTGGGCAGTATTCTCCTGGGGAGAATATCTATATTTTCTGGCAAAAGACCTCCTTTTGTCTCACTTTATTACTAGAGATAGTGGGACCAGGAAATCCTAGAATTCTGGACAAGGTAGAAATATCTTTTTTTCTTTCCCTATTCTGTAGTGGACACCCAAGCCATCTGGGTAGGTTTAGGTCATTGTTAGAGCTCTATGCTCATGCACAATTCTTTCTGTGGGGATGCCCTATCCGAATTGCTGTGGACTGACAAAAGGCCTCCTTTTGTCTCACTCTCTGTCTCTACAGACGTCTAGACACACGAGAGATGCTGCCAAGAATTTGGGAAAACTAAAAGCTTTTACCTGTCCACAATGAGAAGAAACACCTCTGCCTCTAAAAATCCTTCCTTGAGCAGAGATACTTGGCTTGAGGAAAATTCCCTTACTGGAAAGCTTAAGATGCTTAGATTTTGGTGGAAGGAAATCAAACTCCCTGTGTCCAACACCTTCAGAGACAAAGTTCCTTCCTTTGCATCTCAAGGCACTCCTAAATTCCCTTTCTCTCAGGAGAATGCCCTGCCCTCAGGCAGGAACTCTGAGACACTAGAGGAAGTATCTCTTTAAGAAAGCTGAACACCCCTTCCCCTAATACCAAGGAGACACATGGCTATTCTGGGGACCTCATCCCTCTTGGGGGTCCAAGGCCAGCACTCTCTTTGATCTGTCCTGGGAAGATGAACGGAGAAACTTAAGAGAAGCCATGCTTGAGTCCTTCTCCCACTCCACTGTTACATACAGTTCCTGGGTGGGGCCTCAAATGATCAGGCTATAGCCACGAGGAGAAAGGTCACTGGGGGTTGTGGCAGGATGGGTCAGCTTCCTTCCTTCATTCCTAGAGATTCTCCCTTAGGCTGTCTCTTTAAAAAATAGGGACAAATTCAGCTTGAGAGATTTAAAATCGAAAAAGCTCATCCGTTTTTGCAATACTGTCTGACCACCAATATAAGTTAGACAACTAGGAGGTACGGCCAATTAATGGCTCAATCAATTTTACTACTATTAGGAAACTGGACTTATTTTGCAGGAGACAGAGTAAATGGACTGAAGTTCTCTATGTTCAGGCCTTCATGGGTCTGTCTCAGGATCCTAAATTAAGGTTGAATTGCAGAATGTTGCTAGTTAAGTTTATTATAGGGGAACTGGAGATAGACACTGATCCCCTGAATGACCCCTTCTTTTCCACTCCTTTGGGGGTGCAAGGAGCATCTGCCCCACCTGTGGCCCTCAGCAGGACACTCCCAAATCACCTCCAGAGCCGCCCCTTATCAGAAAGGGGACCTCGGATCCCATACTATCCAACTCCCCTCTCCCCCAGAGCCAGACTCTGGGACTACTTGCTTAGTCCTTCTCTGAGGAGAAGCGGTGCTTCCTTCTCCTCATCCCACTCCCTCTTGCCTCCTTCTGAGGTCGTCTTGCCCCCAAGCCTCCATCCTTCTACTCCTCCCTTGGAGCCTGATTCAGCCACAGCTGCTGCTCAGGACCTTGACTTGGCTACCTCCTCTAAACTCTGCTCCTTGAGGGAAGTGGCTGATCAGGGGAGGAGGGTAACTCTGAGTGCAGATGACCTCCATGTCAGATCTTTCCCAAATTAAGGAGAAACTGGGCAGATACTCTGAGGATCCCACCAAGTATATTGAGGGATTTAAAGCCATTGCCCTCCAGTACCATCTGTCCTAGGGAGCATATGCCTTAGCCAGGAGGAGCTGAGAATCTGAAAGGGATCACAGATCAATAGGAAATACAGTTTCTTAAAGGGAACACAAACTGCCTCATTCTGATGTTTAAAGTAATTATAAATAACTGTTTCTTGTTTGAACATTTTTGGGTCTTATATGTATTAATAATTTCTTTTATGTGAAGTAAATAAATAGCTGTCCTATACCTGTTCTACATCACACATTCTATACTTTTCTACTGGGCATGGAACAATTAAAATTTTAAGTTAGTGTCCCAGTGCTCTGGAGTGGGGATATAAAGAGCCTCTCTCTGTGAAGTATAACTGTGAACGAGATGAGGTGAGATCTTTCAAGACAATTGTTAAAATCGAGTAAGGCTTTATCTACTTCAGAGTTGGAGTAGGCCTGAAGGTCCTTGGCATTGACTCAAGGGCACACCTAAGTCCCCTTTCTGCTCTCCTCCCATGACATCAGCGGCTCCCTATTTCAGTCAAATATGGGCAACTAGGTACTCATTGATCAAATTCGATTTCTTGGGTAGTTCCTGCATTTAGAATGTAAGATCCTTAGCCAATAAGGATGAGGGTGAGTGGTGGGAGGGGGTATTTGCGTTAGGGATTAAAAGTAAAAGCCCCCAAGGTGCTTCCTCCCTTCGATTGTCTGCTTGAAGGGTGGGACGCCCTTCTCGGAGAAAGTATAATAAATTTTGCTTTGCTTCTAGAGATCTCTCCAGCTTTTTTTTATTAAATGGTGACCCCCCTCACCATTTCTGAACCACACAACTGTAACCCTGCTTCCCCACTTGAGTACAAAGTTAAGAACACTATTTTCAGTCTCATCTCATCACCTCCAGGTCAGCTTTAGTTCTAATTAATATACTAGAATCACAGAATCTCAAAGTTGGAAAGGGATGGCAGTAGTGTGGGACAATGAAATGAGTGATGGCTCTGAAGTCAGAAGACTTAGCTTCAAAGCCTATTTCTAACTAGTGACTTTGAACAAACCATTTAACCTCTTTGACTTCCATTTCTTTGTTTGTAAAATGAAGGCATTGGACTATATGGCCTCTAGGTCCCTTTTAGCTAGAGATCCTTAAGGAACTATTTGTTGCATTATCACACTGGCTAAATAATGTCTTATCAAGACTCATCATCATTGCAACTCATCTATTCAATTTAATAATTACCAAGTAACTATTAAACTAGACCACTATGGATACAAAAAGAAAAGGTGTCCTTAACTACACACTGCTTACATTTGTTATCATTGCTCTATTATTATTATTGAATTGTTTTTCACTTGTACCTGACTCTGTGATTCCATTTGGTATTTTCTGGGCTAAGATACTATAGTGATTTGCTATTTCTTTCTCTAGCTCATTTTACAAATGAAGAAGCGGAGGCAAGCAGGATTAAGTGACTTGCCCAGAGTAATAGCCAGTAGGTGCCTGAGGACTTATTTGAACTCATGAAGATGAGTCTTTTGATTACCATTTTTCTACTATAAGCAAATGCTGGTACAGGATAAGCAGTTTCAGAACTAGTGAAATATAAAGATTATGCTGTATATTTCTTTCATTTTAAAGTTTTTTTCTTATTGAAATGAATAAGAAAAATGTCCATAATTTAAATATAGAAGAAAAAATATAAAACAAAATATATAAAATTATCCAGTTTTTCCAAACCATATTGGAATGATGTGATAAACCCACCAAAGACCTCATATTCTACTTAAAATGGCCAATAGTAAAGTTTGTAGAAACATGATAGGGATTATCTGCTATCCTAGTTGCCTTCCTTCTATTTCCACTTCCAAAGTATTAGTCAGTGGCAGCAACAAAAGATCAAATGGATTATAAAACTGCTCAGCCATTCCCTTATCTCTTCCTGCTGGGCAAAGAGAAGCTACTAGATGATTGTTATTCTCTACATTCTACCCTTTTTTTCTGATACAGAATATGGAGGTACTTTCACCTAGTTTGTCATTGACACTGAGCTAAAGTTCCGTTATTATATGCATTTATGGTTAACTTTTTTTTTCATTTCCATTTTGGCGAGTTTATCCCATTTTAAAATTTTTTATTAAAAGTCAAATAGAGGAAAAAGAAGATAAAAGTATAAAAACAATTCCATAATATAACTAATGATGGCCTGAAATGGACAAAAGATTGACCTCCTCATCCCTAAGTCAAGGGGCCTCAGGCTTATAGGAAAATATTGCCTAAACTAAATTAAAGGAAGTGTTATGTTCAGACAGAATGCTTGCCTAACAATGTCAGAAATTCTGTAAGCTCCCTAGCATCCCCCTTCTCCAGTCAGAAGTAGAGTTACTGTTGTAAACCGCAAGGTAGAACAAGAATTGCTTATAAGCCTGTCTCTATTTGGGTTCGAGGAGTCCATACTGGCCGGCCGGTAAATAAACAGTAAATGATTTCTAAATTGCAAACACCTTGGCTGTCCTGAATTTTATTGCCTGGACTATTTCAGACCATTAAATTAGATTTGACTGCACTTATTTATAATATTGGTAAAAATTAAAAGTATATATTTATTTAATCCAAATTATTTTTTTAAATTTTGTTTTATTTTTACAAGGTTGAGTTTCTTTTTGGGGGGGTTGGAGGGTCCAGATCTATGGTTTTGTTGATGGGGGGAATTCACCAAGTAAAGTCCTACCAATACATATCAGCAATTGTTGTACAACTTATACTTTATATCAAAGCTTCTTAAACTGTAGGTTGTGCAGTTATATAACTGAATATGGGGTTGTGAAAAATTTGTCAATAGTAAAAAGTATCATATTCTGTCAAAATTTAATTCTTCATGTAAAAATAAACAAGCACATTAATCTTATTAATATACAAATTTGCTTTTGTTTTTTAATAAATGGTGAATTTCTTTGTGATTTATTGTCAGTAAATGTTCAATTTGTATACCTATTTTATATACCTACAAAATTTCTTGGGTAAAAAGAGGTCATGAGTGGGAAAAAGTTTAAGAAGTCCTGATCTAGAGAATCCCTGGTCACAGAGCCAGTATGTGTAAGAAGTGAGATTCAAGACCCAAATTTTTCTGACTCTGACTTTAGCTTTTGTTCCACTATAAAACACTGCTTCTGGAAGTAGAGTTTAGATTCAAAGTTGTTGTTCAGTTATTTCATCAGTGCACAACTTTAGATTCAAAGTTGTTGTTCAGTTATTTCATCAGTGCACAACTTTTCATGACCCCATTTGGGATTTTCTTGGCAAAGATCCTAGAGTGGTCTTCTGGTTCTCCAGATCATTTTATAGATGAAGAAACTGAGGCAGAGTTAAGTGACCTGACCAGGGTCATACAACTGGGAAGTGCCTTCCTGACTCCAGGCCTGGCACTGTGTGCACTATGGCACCACCTAATTGCCCCAGATTCAAGGCAACAATGTTCAAATAGTTCAGTGGTCAAAGTGAAAAATAACTAGCTATCATAGGATTGTAGATTTAGTGATCCTCTAATATGATCCCCTCATTTTATTGATGAGGAAATTGAGGAACGGAGAAGAGAAACAATTTATCCAAGATCATACAGGCTGGAAAAAGCAGAGGCAGGATTTTTAACTAGGTTTTTTGGTTTCCAGATTCAATGCTCATGACATTATAGTATACTATCTCTCAGATCAGTGAGCTAGCAAAACACTTCTGGTGATGGACAGAATTTTAACATTTCTTCTGGTTGATTTGATGTGGTTTTAGGAAAGAGAGCAGTTTCCTAAGTCAAAATAAGGATAAAAATTGATATTGATTGTCCATGGAGTCATTTCTCAAGTAGAGTAATTTTCAATACATCATGTACCTATGTGGACTTTATGTCCCTATGTATATACAGAGGCAGCGAGGTGGTATAACACATAGAATTCTTGCGATGGGGTCAGAAAGACTTGAGTTTGAATTCTACCCTATACTCTCACTAGCTATATGTCTGGATATATAACCTCTTCAAGTGCAAAATAAGGGAATTAGATTCATTTTGCTTATTCTATTTCAAAGTCTATGAGCCTGAGAATATATTCTTGTTTTTAGATGTTTTTTGTTAAAAAGAAGAATTTTTTTTAATTGCCTATTTTTCTTTTTTACTTCTTACCTTGCTTTTCTGGGAATAAGCATGGTACAATGAAAAGGCTTTGAATCCCACCTCACAGATTCATTGGCTTAGAGGCCATGAGAAAGTCACTTAATTTCTGTGTGCCTTGGGGATTACACTTGTGCTATCTGTCTCCCAAATTCCAAGCACTATGTAAATATGAATTATTACTGGGAAAATTTCTTCAGTATTAAATGTGGCAAAATAAAATTTATTTAATAAGATTGTGCCACATATAATTTAAATCCATAGGCACATTGTTGTTGGCTCTTCTAATACAATCACATAACTAGGAAATTCTAGAAATTATTTTTTGTTTCTTTTTCTGCTATAGAGGTTAAGAGCTGAGGATAGAGATGGACAAATAAAAGTATAAAAAGTGACATCCTGAGATAGACATACAGTTAATATATTTTTTTTCTCTGAAAGTGGTATCAAAAGACATATTATGAGAAGGCAATGTTCTTTGTTCTATCTCTAAAGGTTAGGAATGTACTTCCTGAAACAGACTAGTTTCCTTTTAAATATTGATCATCCACAAGGGAGCTTCAGTTTGATTCCTGGACAAATTTTTAAATGCATTACTAAAAAATTGTTGATTAATTCTTAGAAAAGGGAGCAGTGGAAATTTTGGGCCAGAAAGATGGCTCCAAGAACAAGTGATGGCAGACTTTCTTTTCTCCCTTTCCCTCCTCTTTCTTTTCTTCTCTTTCTTTCCTCTCCCTCTCCCTTCTTTCCCCTTATCTCTTATCTTCTTCCCTAACATTTTCTCCTCTCCTTTTTCCCTTCTCCTTTCTTCTTCTCTCCTGTCCTATTCTCTCATTTACTTTTATCTTCCCTTTTCTGACTTTTTCTCTCCTCTCTTTTCCCCTCATCTTCTCTCCTTCTCTTCTCTTCTTTTCTTTTCTCCTCTCCCCTCTTGGCACTGAAGCCATGAAAATCTGGGTTCTTGTCCTGCTTCTAATACATAATGGCTCTCTGAGGCTAAGCAAGGTCACAAGGTTGCAGTGATCTAGACAGTTCTCTAAGACTAACTTCCAGGGAAAGTAATTTCATCCAAGAGTTGAGTATACCAATAAAAATACCAAAAAAAAAAAAAAAAAAAAAAAAAAAGTTACTATTACCTGCAAATCAGGTACAATAGATTTCTCAATAGATAGGTTAAATGAGTCTCTGAAATTATTTTTGGATCACCTCACTATTTACCCATTTTTATTGATTTTTTTCCTATGTTAAAGTTTGATCCTGTCTGACACTTGCTAACTAGGTGACCATATTCAAATCACAATTTCTCTGAGCCTTGGGCAAATATTTAGTCTACTCAACTAAAGACCAGTTGCTAAATTTATTTGTAGAGGTAGTTCCTACACCTATGAAATAGAAACTATCTGGTTCTTAACCTTTGCTGCTTTTTTGTATAGCCTGACAACAACGAAAGACACTATCTGTATCCAGAGAAAGAAATGATAAACAGAAATATGTATAGAATAATTTTATATTACACACACACACACACACACACACACCCCTATTTATGTCTAATGGCAGCCTTCTCTGGGGAAGGTAGAAAGAAAGGGGAAAAAAGCAATTCACATGATAATTTTGTTGTATATTTGAAAGGAATAGCAAGTTGTGCATAGCAGACTTCAGTTCCATATTGCAATCATTTTTTTTATTGTAATGTTATGGGGGAAAGAATATGAAGAATTCACATATGAAGAACATATATGAAGAAAAACACTATATCCAGAGGAAGAACTGGTAAATAGAAGTATATATAATAATTTTACCTATATATGCAAATATATACATATACATATATGCACATCTGTGTGTATGTATATATGTGTATAATGCTAATTTTCTCTGGGGAAGGTAGAAATGAAGGGAAAAAAGAAATTTACATCATAATTTTGTTGTATATTTGAAATTTCACATGCAAATATCCTTTTATTGTACTATTTTATGGAAATATTTTTTCTTCCATAAATTAAAAAAATTAAGTCTGGCATTTCCAGCTACAATGTTTCCATGATATTTTGTATGTCCAGGAAGATTTCACATTATTAGTACATATTTTGTGGTACATTCCTTTTTAGAGATAATTGTAGACAAATAGGTAAAATTTACCTTCAGCCCCTTCTTTGCCAGGTGCCATGATCACCTTTGGCATACTAGGTCTTAACCTGGCTCAGTGGAACATGTGCTTGTCTACTGAGCAAAAGATTTGATTTCAAATTTTATTCTGCCATTTATTATGTGGGTGACTTTAGGCAAGTTGTGAGAGCTCTCTGGGTGTCAATTCCCAGAATGAGGAGATTGGGAAAGATGCCTTTGAGATGACTTCAAACTCCAAATTCATGATTCCATGTGCTTCTTGGTCCAACTCTCTTTACTTAGTCTCCACTGTCCCCCATCTTTTAAGAGGCACTGATATGATTGTTTCACCTTGGCCCATAGTCCTGACTTCTCCATTGAAAATTGCCTGTTCTGCATTTCATTTCTATATAGGTTAAGATGGAAGATAAAATGACAAATATGTGCTAATCTAGGAGATGGTTATAAAACTTCACATAAAAGATGTTGGTTTATACAGTGGTTTTCAAGAATAAGTAGTTGGGTTGTGGAATAGGACCCCAAACCAGGTAAAAACAAAATTACATGCTGAGTTCTCTCTATTGCCAATAAAAAACTTCACAGAAGAAATAATATTTAATTCTCATTAGAGAATAGATATGAATTTGGTAGCTGAAAATGGGCAAGAATGATAATGTAGGCAAATAAAATAGTGAAGAAATATAGAGTATATCCAGGAAAAAGAGGCTAGGAGAATAAAGTGTCTGAAGGGCAGTAAAAGAAACCTACAAAGAAAGGCTGCTATCAGATTGTTAAATGCCTTGAATACCAGATAAAGAAATATGAACTTTACTTGGAAGATTAAAAACACTAGAGATTTTTGAACAGAGAAATGACATGTTGAGATCTATGCATAAAGAAATATTTTTCAGGAAGCATTGTGAAAGAATAAAAATAATAATAAGTTTTTCTATTGTTCTTGAAGGTTTGCAAAGTACTTTATGATATCTCAATTGATCCTTAAAGCAATCCTGTGAGAGAGGTACTAATATTATCCCTGTTTTACAGATGAGGAAATTGAATCCCAGAGAAGTGATTTGCCGAGGGAGTTCTTCTAGGCTATTTTGTATTTTTATGGTGTTCTCATTTCAAGTTTCATGAATGAAGGAATTTTTTTTCTAAACCAGAGTTCACATCTAAGAACTGGATCAACAATTAATTAGATACTCTAAAATATCCCGGAATTAATTTTACATTATAATTTCCAAGACTAAAATTATGATGAAGCCTTCTGACATCACTGCCAGGTTATTTGCATATTGATGGTTCATTAACTCAAATACTCTGCCATTTCATTTGCATATTCCTGCCTGATCTGGGAACTGGAGCCAAATTGATTTGCATCCTGTGATCCAATTGGCTCAGAGAAGTCTTTGCCATTTCATTTGTTGGCCCCACTTTTGGCTACTTGTTTTTTTGTTCATATAACAGCAAAAAACTGTGTGGTGTTGCTTGCTATGCTTTGTTCCAATGGTGGGTGTACAACAGCAGCTGCCAAAAAGATTTCAAAAGAGATATTGGGACTACTTCTGCCATTATATCTATAGAATGGACATAAGGCAGGAGAAAGAATATCTATCTATACTTAAAATCTCAACTCAATACAGTACCTTCATTACAGGAAACCTTCACTGATTCTCTCAGCTTAGAAATAATTTCCATTTTTTAAATTAACTCTTAAAATTCCATTTGTACCTTTTAAATGTACCTTTCAAATTCTATTTTATTTTTTTAAAAAATCTATTTTATTTTTATATATTTTATTAAAGCTTTTTATTTACAAAACATATGAATGGCTAATTTTTCAACACTGAACTTTGCAAAACCTTGTGTTCAAAATTTTCCTTTCCTTTCCCCCACTCCTTCCCCTAAATGGCAGGTAATCCAATACATGTTATATATGTTAAAATATATGTTAAATCCAATATATGTATACACATTTATACAGTTAACTTGCTGCACAAGAAAAATCGGATCAAGAAGAAAAAAAACTGAAAAAGAAAACAAAATGCAAGTAAACAACCACAGAAAGAGTGAAAATGCTATGTTGTGGTCCATACTCAGTTCCCACAGTCCTCTCTCTGGTTGTAGATGACTCTCTTCATCACAAGATTATTGGAACTTGTATCAGTCATCTCATTGTTGGAAAGAGCCATGTCCATCAGAATTGATAATCGTGTAATCTTGTTATTGCCATTTACAATGATCTCCTGATTCTACTCATTTCACTTAGCATCAGTTCATGTAAGTCTCCCCAGGCCTCTCTAAAATCATCTTGCTGATTGTTTCTTATAGAACAATAATATTCCATAACACTCATATATTATAACTTATTAAGTCATTCCCCAACTAATGGGCATCTGTTATGGGCCAGAATTCTGAAACAAGGATTCTTACAAGGTGTTAAGACAGTGGAATTGATGAGACAAGGGTTATCTAGTTTAGCATGATTGATTAAATCTTACAACAAATAATGTGATTCCTAGTGATATAATGATTGGTTTATACTCAGTTGTAATGGGCTGAAGTTCGAGTTGATGCACTGAGATCCCAAGCATGTGAGGCTAAATAGTAATTGCACCATACTCTAACACAAGGCCCTGGACTCAGATTCATTCATCCCATCTCACACCACCTTGGTGGCAGGCTCTCCTCCTTCACTTCTCCACTGAAACCAAGTCCCCTCTGAAGGCCACGAGAAAGCTAGCTGAGCACCAGGCCAAGGAGACAATAAAGGATTTGGACTTTAATACCTGGCTATTCTTGTGGTGATTACTGAACTGAAAAGAAGGCTGCCCCAGAGACCACCAGAAAACAGAACATTACAGGCATCCACTCGGTTTCCAGTTTCTTGCCACTACAAAAGAACTGCCACAAACAATTTTGTACATGTGGGTCCCTTTCCCTCCTTTAAGATGTCAGTTTTTTTCTTTTTGCTAGGCAATTGGGGTCAAGTGACTTGCCTAGGGTCACACAGCCAGGAAGTAGAAAGTGTTAAGTGTCTGAGACCAGATTTGAACTCAGGTCCTCCTGACTTCAGGGATGGTGCGCTATCCATTGTGCCACCTAGCTGCCCCACAATCTCTTTGGGATACAAACTCAGTAGTAACACTGCTGGATCAAAGACTAGGTACAGTGTGATAACTTTTTGAGTATAGTTCCAATTTGCTCTCCAGAATGGGTGGATCCTTTCACCAATGTATCAGTGTCCCAGTTTTCCCACATTCCCTCCAGTCATTATCTTTTCCTTTCATTTTGGGAACTGGAGCCAAATTGATTTGCATCCTGTGATCCAATTGGCTGATTTCACATTATTACTACATATTTTGTGGTACATTCCTTTTTAGAGATAATTGTAGACAAATAGGTAATGGTATCTCAGAGTTGTTTTAATTTGCATTTCTCTGATCAATAGTGATCAAATTCTATTTTCTATTATTTATTTGTACATATTTCTTACCTGGCCTATAAAACTGTTATTGCCTTTAGGACAAATGCAATATAATAGCAATCTTTTTTCCCAATGGGTAGCATAGCATACCCATAATAAAATTTTGAATATCTAAGTGAAAATAATACTAATAATTAATAAGAAAATCAACTATAGTTCTAAACTATCAAAGTGTTTTAATTTTTAATCTGGAGAGTATAAAAATGTGACAGAATAGTTACAAGAGTGGTTGAAATGATGTCATAATGGTATAATAGGATATGTGAGGGTAAGGAAGACAAAAGGGCAGAAAAATAAAGGGTTTCAGTACTAAGCTTACATTCAATGAAATGTAAAAAGAGAATGCATTAGGGAGGCAGAAGGTCTGAATTCAGATACCAACTCTAAAACTAATTACCTTTGGGACCCCGCGCAAATTATTTTCTCACGCTGGGTATCAATTTTCTCATCTGTAAAGTGAATGGAAAGGATTGGACTAGATAGTATCTAAATCAGAAATTTCTAAATATAAACAGATTGATTATTGATGCTTCTATTTCCCTGTTACCATATCTTTCCCTCACAATCCATTAAATAATCTAAGTTTCAAAAGAGACAGCATGTAACCAACACTTAGCATGATCTCTCAGAAAGGGTACAATTCATATCTTCATTTTTTGCTGTTATAAAAAGGTACTTGAAAAGGTACTGGGTTCTGAGAATGAATAACCCAAGATCCTACATATTCTAAATTCTATTATCCTGGGCTCCTAGGACAAGTTGTGAATTCTGAACACTTATTTGAAGAGATAACCATTTCCCTTGCATAATTCTGTAAACCATTTCTTTGTAAGTAATGATAATTACATCCAAACACTCTCTCTAGTTTACTCAGTCAATGAGTACTCAAGGAAAACTGTGACAATAAGAGAAGACTTTTTTTTCTCACTGAGTATATGGGTTGTCTTATTCTTGATTTAGTACCATGAAATCTTATTGTTGAAGGAAACATGAGAGTTTACTTTGTCTAACTTCTTTTCTATGTAAAAAAATACCTTCTTTAGTATTCCTCACAGTCAGTCAGATATAGTATTTCATGGACCAAATACTTCCAATAAAGAGCTATTTAAATTATAATCAGCCTTGCTGCTTATAAAACTATTTGAATTTCTTCATCTTAAGGACAACCTTTGTTAGAATAATCTGCCTATCTTATCTCATGTAATGCTGAAATATTTCCAAGAAGATAGCACATGGTCCTAAATCTCCTATTAGGAATGTAGCACTATGTCATATCAATGTAGTAAGATGAGAACTTTAGTGCTTTGTACCTTTGGAGCATGGGAAGTTGACAATGTAATAATTTCCAGAACAGATCTCTAGCAACAATATTCAGTTATGTTGAATCTACTCTTCCATTTTTTGTTAAACCACTGAAACTCAGAAGAGCTTAAATAGATTTGTGATTGCAGAAGTGTAGTTATTCTCTCCAGTGTAACTGGTTATAGCCTATCCAAGGTGAATCTCAACTGTATCCTATTATAAGAGTGAGATAATGGAATCAGATTTAGAATTGCAAGGGATATTAGAAACAGAAAAATTCATTTCTAATTTTGTAGATGAGGAAATTGAGGTTCTTTGAGGTTAAGTGATTTGTTAAAAAATCACACAATTAACAAATGATAGAATCAGGATTTGAATCCATGTCCTGCATTTATAAAACCAATAATGCTCTTTCTGTTAAGCCATAGCACTTAAAAAACATATTCCTTTTATTTAACAAAAAACATTTTTCTCTCCCTTTCCTCTTTATCACTAGAAAAAAGGAAAGAAAAACAAACCCCATCAAAAGGGCTTTGATACAGCAATTGCACTAGTAGATCTGTATCCCAAAGAGATCATAAAAAAGGAGAAAGGAACCACATGTATACAAATGTTTATAGCA
Organism: Sarcophilus harrisii; assembly: GCF_902635505.1. NCBI lineage: Eukaryota > Metazoa > Chordata > Mammalia > Dasyuromorphia > Dasyuridae > Sarcophilus > Sarcophilus harrisii. The sequence goes on from NC_045430.1 coordinate 50,389,093, forward strand.
TCTTTTTTTGGAGTGACAAAGAATTTGAAATTGAGGGGATGCCCATCAATTGAGAATGGCTGAACAAGTTGTGGTATATGGATATACTGGAGGAATACTATTGTGCTATAAGAAATGACAAGTAGGCAGATTTCAGAAAAATTTAAAACACATAAATTGATGTGAAGTGAGTAAACTAGGAGAATATGATACATACTAACAGCAATATTGTGTCATGGTCAATTGTGATTAGCTTAGTTTTTCTCAACAATACAATGATCCAAGATATATCCAAAAGACTCATGATAAAAAATGGTGCTATACATATCCAGAGAAGGAACTGATGAAGTCTGAATGCAGATTGAAGTATACTATTTTTACTTTTTTTGTTTTGATCTGTTTTTTCCTTCACAACATGACTAATATGGAAATGGGTTTTACATTATTACACATATATAACCTATATTAAATTTCTTACTATCTTAAAGAGGGAGGGAGAAAATTTGGAATTCAAAAAAATTTTGAAAATAAATATTAAAATTTGTCTTTACATGTAATTGGAAAAACTACTATTAGAAAAAGGAGAAGAAAACCCTTGTGTGATAGCACTATTTTTTGTACTAAAAGCTAAGTTAGTGTTATAAACATTGCAAAAAATTCCCATGTGATTATTAGTACATAGCAACTCATGACTAGACAGAGCTTCTACCCTAAAACATTAGCTTTCAATTTGCTAATATTGCACTTAATGTGGTAAATTGAAGTTGAAAGGAAAATATTGTGGTAAAAGCTCTCCAATCATTTACAAACTAAGATAATGTGATTTTTTTTTTTTTTTACAGTTAGAAATAACTGTTTTTTATCTAATTTGCAGTTGAAAACACAGTTGGACTTCTAATTTTGAAATGTAGGGACAAAGTAGAATCTGATTAGAAAATGTCAGATTTCTAAGTTTTCAAAACAGTATGATATTTGAGAAAGAGGGGAGCTATTCTTGTTTAGAAACCCCATGTTTGGAATAAAGAAATGTATACATTTGCCTTGAATAAAGGCTATTTATTGATAGGAAAGTGAGAATTGAGTGAATATAGATGTGAGAAGCCCAGTGAAGTTTGTTAATGGAAGAACATAAGAGAGACGTAGAAGTATGTATGTTATAATTATATTAATGTGGATCTATATAGAATGAAGATTCAATATCCATTTAGAAGTCAATAACATGAAAGTTTAAATGAACAAAATAGCAGAAAAGCCTTGGCATTAATGTAATAATGTTTGTGAAGCATTTAGCAAAATGTATGGCATGTAGTATATGCTTATTTCCTTTTCTTCCTTCCTTGAATTCATATATCCAATGAGTGCTTCCCCTCATCTACTTTCAGAATAGTTGGAAATCTTAAGCTTTTTTAGGAATGTCATCAGAGAAATATATGGCTAGAAAACAAGATGGGCCACTGTAATATTCTTCTCTAAAATGTAATGTTCTCTTGTTGGAGTTTGGGGTCTCTGGGAGCAGCCTTTGTTTCAGTTCAGTAATCACTACAATCCAAATCCTTTATTATCTCTTTCAAAATCTTGTCTCCTTTCCTGGGGCCTGGTTAGCTTTTTTAGAGGCTTATCTCTCTCCTTGGTTCCGGGAGCTTGAGCTCCTGCGACCCGTCCTTTGTGTTCTCTGCCTCTGCCATCTTCTTGAGGTCCTCCTGAATGTGTCTTGGTTTCTGTGGGGGAGGCAGGAGGACCACACCATGGTCTCTGTCTTCCAGTTCTGATTCTGGCTTGTCTGAGCTTATATGGTCTCTAATCAAAGATGTGAATCTTGTAGAACTACAGTAAGTACATGTACTGAACTAGAGAACTACTAAGCACCATGCTAAATTTGATAACTATTGTCTCTATCAATTCTACTGACTTAGCATCTTGTTTCAAGTTCTGGCTACCAAGAGGATGAGAGTAAGAGATCAACTGATGGATCATGTGTTGCCTAGATATTGAAAAAATGTTGAGGGAAGTAGAGGAAGGACCCTTATATTTCGGGTGGCTCATTCTATAAAGGATTGACTTACAGGGCATTGACAAGGTTCAAGAGGAAGGAAGAAAGGACACAAGCATTTACTGAGCGCTTCCTATGTCAGGCAGTGCTAAAGAGTTTATCACTTATAAATATTGTCTTATATGATTCTCACAATAATTCTGAGAGATAAGTTCTGTTATGAGTGTCATTTTACAATTGAGGAAACTGAGGCAGATATTAGGTGAATTGTTCAAAGTCACTGAGCTAGTTAGTATATGAGGCTGGATTTGAACTTGTGTTCCTAAGTTCCTGAATGCAGACTAGGTGCTCCCAGATTTAGTGAGATAAATTGAGATTCCTAGACCCTAAGTTGCAGAGAAAATTTCTAACTAAATTGGTGGTGGGAACTTTCTCACCTGAGAGTGTCTTATTCCAAAGAAATTACAGTTCATTCAGAAATTAAAATGGTGATATTATACAGATAGATTGGAAGAATGAGAGCTTTAAAGCAGGAAACTTATTAGGTGGTCTTACTTACAGTCATCTTGGCATAAGACAATAAAGTTCTAATCTTGGATTGTGCTGAGGGTTAGAAAGGAGCAACAACAACAATAATCAAGCTAACCAGAACAGAACACTAGGCTTAGAATGAGGAAGACTCATCTTCCTAAGTCCATAGGAGGGTCAGATACTCATTAGCGATGTGACCCTGGGCAAGCTACATAAGCCTGTTTGCCTCAGTTTCCTCATCTATGAGGAATCTATAACTCCAGTCTCTTTGCCAAGAAAACCCAAAATGGGGTCATGAAAAATTGAACATGACTGACATGACTGAACAACAATAGCAACAAACCAATTGGCAGGACCTGACAGCTGGTAAGAAGTGGGAGGAAGAGAAAGGCATCAAAAAGCGTTCTAAAGATACTATTTCTGAATACTGAATAGTGCCCTGGGAATGAATTACTCTTGTGAAGACAAACACCTCTGCTTCTCTCACATCTGGGTTCATTAAATACTCTTTTATATTCTTAGAGGGAGCTGTGTCTTCTGCTTCTAAATTACTCTTAGGCACACTGAAACAGTAAGATCCTAAACAAGTTGTGGTAACTTGAAGGAATTCATGTAGTCCTCAAAGGTGCCTAGTACATAACTGGGAAGTAAGATAAGCTCACAGGAGAAAATGACACATTAGTTGGTAAGTAAATGAACCAATAAATGAAGCTCTGTGTTAGCGTGTCTCAGTAGCTCTCCAAATGTGTGCTCTTCAAGTTGTGTTCTCATAGCCTGTTACAGTTAGCCTAAGTTTGCTTATAAAAAAGGACCAACCTGCTTCCTTATACAAAGAACTGTAACCTTAATAAGATTATTAATACTACCAAGTGTTATTAATATATATAATAATGAATAATGTTCATTAATAAATAATATGTATTATAATAATAATAAATGTTCCATTCATGAACTAGGTAAAAAAAAATCAGTTATCTTTTCCCTCATGATTTTCTAAAAAGTTTGAAATACAATTAATCTGGTCATACCAATATGCTAATAGTGGAAATATTTTTCCACTGAATGCATATGACAACCTTTCTGAAATGTAGTGGTAGTCAATCAAAAAGTCTTTATTAAGCATTTATTATATGCCAGGCATATACACACATACACACATACATACAAACACATACACATAGTCACATGAAAAATGAGGCATCAGGAACTTAATAGCTATATGAAACCTGGGAAACTTACTTAATCCTATTTGCTTCAGTTTCCTCATCTCTAAAATGAACTGGATTAAAAAATGGCAAAGTATTCCATTATCTGAGCCAAGAAAACCCCAAAAGGGTTTACTAGGAGTTGGACATGACGGAAAATGACTAAACAAACAAACAAACAAACAAAAATAATGGCTTAATGACTTAACCAGTAAGTAAAAGGAACAGGATTTGAACACATAGCTTCTTGACTCTGTGGTTAGTTTTCTAGTCACTATACCATGTTGATTCTCTAACTCAAATTATATGGGAAAGGATGGGGGATGGGGAGAATAGAATGGAGTTTACTTGTGAAAGTCCTGTTTCCATAGAGAGACAAACATCTCACTGCTATGCAGCAACATGCTTTGCCTCAGCAATAACAGATTGGTTTGCGCAGAAAATGTAATCGGTTAGCCCCCCTTTTCCTTTCATGAATTGATCTTTAGGCAACAGTAAAACATTAGTTTGATAATCCACTGTCAAGCAGGGGTTTTCTAGTATATGTTCTAAGTCCTAAATGATTCAGGAGGTAATTTTAACTATGTATGGGTATATACTTATGCAACAAGTATTAAATAAAAGATAATGTATTCAGCATGAGTGGGAGAACTTTCCCCTCTGCTTCTTTCTTTCGCTTCCAAACACCCCAAAAAATAACCTGATAAAAGACAAACAAAAATGAAAAGCTTACAGTAATACATACTGGGCAATGAATAGCATGTGCTGGGGTCATTGGCAGCATATTCACTATTGCCAGACAGATTGTGATGGGGGAACCCAGAAACTGTCCTCTCTGACTTTGGTGGGGAAGCCACCAAACTCTGAGAGTGAACTCTGAGAAAGTCTCCTCTGACAGAGACCCACCCCCAGGGTAGTTAAGTGGTTTCCTTAAGATTAGTCCAGGACCACTCCCAACTTAACTCAAACTTAAGTGGTCTCATTTAGCTGGAGATCTGGACCTGATATTTCTATTTAGTAGCTGCATCCTCTATTGAGCTGAAAATTAGTCCAGGACCACCCCTAGTAGCTATAACTTAAGTGGTCTCATTCAACTGGAAATTTAGGCCTGGGGGCAGTGACAACATTGAAGGAATCTCAATCATTTGAAATTTCAGTTTCAGATTTCCTATTAAAAGGCAATTTTAAACTCATTTCTTGCAGAATGTCCAGAGCAGGATTATGCCTTGTCAAGGAATCTCTCCTTGGCACAGTTGCCTGCCCGGACTCCTGCCCACTGTGAAGACATTCTCTTCTCAGCAGTAATACCTTTTATTTCTCTACCAGGATTTCTATGCTAGGACCTTTATTTCTGCCAGGATTTTGCTACTGAGGAAGTCAGTCTTTCTAGCAAAGCTGGCTTCTGTAGTGTCAATAATAAAACTTCCTTTTTTGTCACTAATATTTCGGGTTCATGAATTCTTTCATGTTGAACCTGCTCCCACCAGAAGGATATTCTCACATCTCAACTCTCAGTACTGGCACTAACGACATCAATTGTACACTCACCGGATAAGCCGCCCACGTCCATCTTCTTCAGATTCTTTGCCTCAAGGATGACAACAGTCAGCTTGCCAGCAGTGGGTACATAGCGGAGGGAGAAACAGATATCACCCAGCTTCTCTTGCTGTAAAAACAAATAAAAGCCTATTTGTTACTTTTTAAACAAATGAGCAGGAACATGTTTTTAAAATATAATTTACAAACATTGTGAGAATAAGAATCATGTCAAAATCTATAAAATCTTAGGGAGTTAAATCTGATGTTACTAGTTTCAGTTCATTTCAAATAGTTTTTAAGTCCAATTATTTTTTATTTCTAATATTTTTCAATATGATGGATATTAAGGTTATATTTGGATCTGGGAGACTCCTAATTTTATGATCTTTTTTTTATTAGTAACTCATTTAACCATTCTAAGCCTCAGATAATTCTCTAATATGGGAAGACTGAATACTATCTACCTCAGCAGAGGGAGCTCTTACACTCCTCCCATACTGGAAGAAACCATTAATATAAATTTTGAAGTCAATAGTGTAAAAAACTGAAACCATGATGGCATTAAGGAGTGAAAAGCATCACAGAATTCTTTGGATGATCTTGCCATTATTCTAGCTCAAAAAAGAAAACCAAGATAAATAACTTTTTATTTTGTAAAAGGATCAACTTGCTAAGGTTTGGGCTTTAGTTAGGGTAAAAGTGGATTGAGCTTATACAATTGTTAAATTTTAATATAAACATTTGCATCTTGAAATTGTCAATCAGGAATTTATTATTTTGTTGTTTGTCTACACTTAAGAAAGTGATAGAGAAAATTGTGAATAATGCAGATTAAATCTAAATGTACACTGTATATATATATACCCTATTTCTTTCTCTCCCCCCCAAAAAATAAGTTGGTTGTTAAACTAGCACACCTTTGACTTCACCAATTCTGGATGATATTCTTAGACATCATATAGCTTATCCCATTCATTTTACAGATGAGGAAATTGGAACTCCATAAAGAGAAATGACCTTCACAATGCTACACAGATGAACTGGGAAAGCTGTGATTTGAACTCAGTTTTACTCTCATTAAATCTATCCTTTTCATTGCCCTCTGGGTTTGTAATTTATAGAAAAAGGCCAATATGCATTTAACAAATGTATTAGATTGTATTTATTTTTAAAATTAATTTTATTTTTAATTAATGGAATAAAATAAACATTTCCAAGACACTGTATAATAAAAAGACAATTCTTTGTGAAACTGCAAATCTTTCCCCTCCCTCTAGAGATGGCTACCATTTAATATTGTATTTATTGATGAAGAGAACTCTAGTTGGAATGAAAAAAATGTGGATAAAGAAGTCAATGTTGTTTTTTCCATTTTTTTTTAACTAAATGACAGAGTAGACCAATCATTTTTGACCCCTGCTCTCAACATTCTCTTCATCCCCTTCCCCCTTTCTCAAACATCATTATTTATTTTCACTGTAAACAGTTTTAAAAATGAATGTAAGAATCCCAGTTAAATCTCAAAAAAACCTTTCAAAATGTGACAAAAATTTTTTTTCACCATGTCAAATGAATTAATTCACTTAGCCAGCCTTATTTCCAAACTAAAAAGGATATTTTGAAATGATCCTGACACTGTGAATTCTAAGGTTCCTCCCTGCTTCTAAATCTGATGGTACTTAGGCATTTTTGAATAGTTGATTGTGAAGTTAAAATAATTATATAAATTTAATCCTCTTCTACATTCCCTTTTCCATCTTTCTCTAAGTCTTGAGATTTGTTGCCTACCTTTAAGAAGCTTATTAATGGAACTGTCCTGTGGACTTTTAGTTGGAAATGTTCCTTAGAGACTATCCAAACCAATTCTATACAGATATAAAACTGAGTTCTAAAGGAATACAGTGATTTATCCAAATATAAATTAATTTTGGATAAATGTCTTATTTTTGGTCTCTCCGGTTCTATGCTCCCTTGCACAAGAAGGATGGAACACTGTATAATTTGCTAAATTTTCCTTTAAGTGTCTACTTACTCCTGGGGAATTAATGTTCAAATCAAGAGAATCTAAGTGGAATAAATTACTTTTCACTGTCTCCAAAAATAATAGCATTATAATCAATATAACAGAAAATTAATACAAAGCACAGACAAATACATCTGAACTTTCAGAGACAAGAGAAATGTAAATGAACAAAATTGCTGTTCAAAAATGCTCATTAGGAAGAGGGTTATCTTGGCCGTCTTTTATCTCCTTTCCACAATAGCCCCTCTGGGGACCTCCCTATGCTGCTTTCACACAGTGGAATCAGGTTACACTAACCATTTCAATTAGGCATTTCAGGCACTCCTGTTCTCTCAGATGACAGTTCTTCTTATGCTCCATAATCCAATTCTACAGTAATTTGGGGGATCACAATTTTTTTTTAAACAAAGGAAGAAAATGGAGCTCATTTTTCTAGAAGGCTCTTTAGAGATCTGTTTTCTGGTATTTTCTCTATTATTGTAGAACCATTTAGCTCCAGCCATGGTTTCAGAAGAAGCAGGATGACTAAGTTGGGGGTTGTTCTCTTGTGATTTCTGAAGAAGAGAATGGCACAGGTACTGTTTTTCCTCCCTTTCTTGGTAGCATTTAATGCATCTTTAACAGAAAAGGCAAAGAAGATAACCTTTGACTTCATTTGGGTGCCAATATCAGAAAGAGATATAATGGTACTTTTTTTTTAAAATCCAAAGAACATTAGAAAAAAATTCTTTGTTGCCCTGAGGACCACCGGCTTTTTCTGTTTAATTTACAACTGAAACTGCTTATATATACTGTCTCTTGTCTATGTCTAATTCTTGAGATCAGAGACTATTTGGTTTTTCTATTTGTGTCCTCAGAACTTAACCAAATGCATTACAAATAGAAGTGCTTAATAAATGCTATTCATTTATTCATTCACCCATCCATCCATCTATATTTATGTGCCACTAAGATAATTTAAGATGAAATATGAAGGATAAGCCTGAATGAATCTGTTGTATTCTCCTATGGCTGCAGGGTTGAAAGTCTCCTAAAAGGGAGGATGGTGCAAGAGAGGCCTCAGAGGCAAATGGGATGGAGTTGAGAAAAGAGATATCTGCCCATAAAAAGGCTTTGCCAAGAAGTTTTTCTCTTGCCCCAAGACCATGTAAACAACATGTCAAATAACAGACTGGGACTGTCAGAGAATCATTCATAAAATAATCATAGCATTTAAAAGTTGTCCTGCTAACTTGATAAATAAGAGACAGGAATAGGGAAGAAATCTATAATTTCATTGGTATAGGGAACTCCCAGGGGAGGAAATTCTTGCTACCACTTCAGGTCAACATCTTCTCTGTAACTTGTGGTCTTAGATACTTGTGGCAGTGAGATGTCAAATGACTTGCCCAAGACCATAAAGCTAGTATCAATCAGAGAGAGGACCTGAACTTCCTGACTCAGATCAGCTCGATAACCACTGTATCATTTTCAATCCAGGATTAAAATCAATGCCCTGATAATAAACTGACATCACTTGGAAGACCTTCAATGATATGAAATCCAGTATATTTTTGGACAGTACTAATTGATGGATGTCTTTTTTAAGTGAATATTTTTCAAGTGTAAATTAGCCTTTTTATGGTTCCTATTCCTTCCATTTCTACCCTCAGGGTCAAGCAGAATAATCTGATCCTTCTTCAACAAGACTGCCTTAATACCATGACCTAAACCCACCACTCCAAGGGAGTCATGATGAAAATGTGATCTACTTTCAGGAAGAGAATTAAAGGACTCTGAATAAAGATTGAAGCCTATGTTTGTCACTTTATTTTTCTTGCTTCCCTCCCATGTATTTCTAGAGAAGGCAGGTAACTCAGTGGATAAAATAATGGGCTAGGAATCCGGAAGACTCATCTTGAGTTCAAATCCAGCCTTAGACACTTCCTAGCTGATTGAACCTGGGCAAATCCCTTTGCTTTGTTTTGTTTTAATATATAAAATGAGCTGGAAATGGTAAATCATTCCTGTATTCTAGCCAAGAAAACTCCAAAGAAACTCAAGAATTAGACATAATTGAAATGACTGAATAATAGCAAATATGTATTTCTATGGGTAGACATAGCATATCCATGTATACATTAGGTAAATGGATAATGTGTATACATATTTCACATGTATAATGGGTATTGTATTTTTTGCCTTCTCGATGGGTGGGGAAGGAAGAGGATTTGGAAATAAAAGTAAACAGTTTTAAAAAGCCAATCAACATGATTAGTTTACTAATATTTGATAAGTCATCATATTCCCTCTTCTCCAGGTCCCAAATCTCCATTCCTACAATAGGTCCTAATCTAGGATTAACTTTAAAGTCCTGCTCTGGATGCTCTCCATCCTGTAATGGGAGGTTGAGAACAGAACACAAGATGGAAAAGGACTGAGTAGAGCCAGACTTTCCCCTCATTAAGTTCTGCCTTTCTTAATGTAACCCAAGACAGCATCTATTTTTTTGGCTGCTACACAAAATGAGATCCCATGATCTAATTTTTGAAACTGAATGAGGCAGTAAGAATTCTGAGCCTCAGTTCTCTCCCAGTTCTCCATTATAGTAAATACTTTTGGCTTTCTTCATTTTAGTCACTGACACTTCTGAAAATCTAGGTTTCCCCATATTGAAGTCTCTACCCTTTTCTATGTCCTTCCTTGATTTGCTGTGTTTTCAAACCCAGGCTAGTATCTTTCTCATGCTGAATGAAGAAAACGGAAGAATTTGAAGCAGCCTAAGAACAAAAAGAGTCAGAGGCTATTTTGCTCCAAACAAAGCCTTTGTCATCATGTTGCAGGGAGGTTCTGCTTGGCAGCTGCCCAGCTTAAGATCCTGGAACAGACACTGGAAATTGTTTTGTATTCTCTAACATCTGAAAGTACCTTTCCAACATTGAATCATAAGCATTCTGCTTGTTTTATAACCAAGTGAAATATGGCAGAGGATGAACTCATTTATTTTTCTCCTTTTGAGTCTAGGATCCAAGAAGTTAGCAGCAGTATGAATCATCTGATGATCTTTTATTCTTTCTGTTTCTTAATAAAGTTTCTTACTTTAATATTCTTTGGATTTACTTCTAAGTGAAGGTAATTTCTGTTCCTTTGAACAGAAACATAACTTGTTTTTCAATTTCAGGTTTACTGTGTGTTTATCCTTAGAATACAGGAATTATAATGTGACTGCAGATAGTTGCACACAAATATCTATTAATTTCTTGTGGGAATAGTTTTGTGAAAATAAATGTTTTTTATGCACTTTTTCCTCTCTTCTCTTCTCCTTTCCTTTCTTTTCTCTTTTCTCCTTTCCTTTCTTCCCTCCCTGCCTTCCCATTCTTCTCTCCTTTCCTTTCTTTTCCTTCACTCCTCTCTCCTCTTTCTCCCTCTCTTCTCTTTTCCTCCATTTCCTCTCCTCTCCTTTCCTTTCCTTTCTTCCATCTATCTATCCCTCTCTCCATATCTATTCATCCATCCTTTTTCTCTGTCTGTCTGACTCTAATTTCATCTGGGTAGAGAGGGCTGCATGGGAAACTCCTACCACTACAGATTGGTACCAATTAAATAATTGGTTAGAAGTACTGATTGGCTAATAAACCTCATTTGAAACAGTTTATTCATCATTCTAAAACATCATCATGCATAATTTTTCAAATTTTCAAATCCTCCTTTCTCTCTCCAAGATGTCCAGCTCTTGTTAATAAAGCCTTGATTGAATTGCAGACTTAAAGAGCAGAAGGGTAAATAGTGAAAGGCCAGCTACCAAAAAAAAAAAAAAAAAAAAAGGACTTTTTTTTATATCTGCACATTGTGGAAAGAATTGTTAGTAATACTTGATCTTTCCAATCATGTTCTCACATACAGGTAAAGATCATAGGCCTGTTGTCCTTTGTGCACCTTGACAGGCTTCATTTGACTCAAATGAAACTCACAAAATAATCCATTTTATCTCTTGGTACAGGCTGAGACCTCCACATATTTTGCAAATACAATATACTCAGAAGATTTAACCTTTCTGAAGGCCTCCTACCAAATGCCCATTAAAATCTGTTTCAAGGATGCTTTTAAAAACTGATACAATGCTAAATAATAAATTCTTTATGAGTCTTCATTTCTGAAATATATTGGATGAATCTCTTTGTAAAACTTCACCTCCCTTTAGCTTTACCGATGACCAATAATGTACCAACCTTTTGCAAAACCTAGTGCCCTTTTCAAAGCTTGCTTGTATAATTTCTTTGTAACATTTGACGCACTGATTTTACAACTTCAACTATTATAGCAGCCTCCTTGCTGGCCTACCTACCCTAAATATATTAACTCTCTTTGACATAACAAGATCAGGTAATAATTATAAAATAGCATCGCATTACAATCTTTTCAAGAACCTAGAAGAGACTGCTGCAAGTCCCAAATCCTTAGATAGGCTACTTAAAAAAAGTCATTGATACTTTCTAATGATTTAATTAACCCCAAATAGAATCCTCCATTGAAATAAATAAGAACAGATAACTAAAATAAATTCAACACAGTAGTCAGGTTGGAAAATATATGCCTTATTTTGTATCTGTAGTTTGCTACCTTCTTTGCTAAAAGGCATGAATCTTCTGAAATGATGATAGGTGGAATTACAGGATCTTCTATTTAGATTTAGAAGAGACTTTAGTTCGTCTTGTCTAAATCGTTTGTTTTATAGATGAGCAGGCTGAAATAGTGAGAGGTTGTGACATGCCCAGGGTTATTCATTTTTCTGTGTGGCAGGATTAGGATCCAAAAGTATGTCCTTTTCACATATTTAGTAAATGTTTATTCAATTGAAAATTGAGGTCAGGAAGAGGAGTTGGTCACATTTTCCTGACACATAACAGATGCACAACAAAGGAAGGAGGAAGTGTGATTCAATGTCCAGAGTTCTAGACTTTAAGTCCAAATCCTAGATAAAAGGCCCCATTTCTGCCTGTGAACCATAGGCAAATGACAATCTCTTTTGGCCTTTGGTGTCTCAACTACAAAATGAGTGAGATGTATCAGATTACCTTTAATGTCCTTTTAAGTTCTAAATTCACAATCCTTAGAGCAAAGACATGACAATTAATGACAAGTAAGAATGACAATTAATAGAAACTGAGTGGATGCCCATCAATGGAGAATGGCTGAATAAATTATGATATATGAATGTTATGGAATATTATTATTCTGTAAGAAATGACCAACAGGATGATTTCAGAGGCCTGAAGAGACTTATATGAACTGATGCTAAGTGAAGTGAGCAGAACCAGAAGATCATTGTACATGGCAACAAGACTACATGATGATCAATTCTGATGAATATGACTCTCTTCAACAATGAGATGATTCAAACCAGTTCCAATTGTTCAGTGATGAAGAAAGCCATATAGATCCAGAGAGAGGCCTGTGGGAACTGAATGTGGACTACAACATAACATTGTCAGGCTTTCTGTTGCGGTTTGCTTGTATTTTGTTTTCCTTCCCAGGGTTTTTTTTTTTTTTTTTTTTTATTATTCTTTCTGGATCAGATTTTTCTTGTGTAGCAAGATAACTATATAACTATGTATATATATATTGGATTTAACATATATTTTAACATATTTAACATGTATTGGGCTGCAAGGGTCAGTGCTGAAAAATTATCCATGCATATGTTTTTAAAATAAAAAGCTTTAATTAAAAAAAAAAAATGGTCTTTCCAAAACAGAGAAAGGAATAGATTGAATCCATAGACTGGATTTAGATTGATAATTTGCAAGTGACCTTTGAAAATCTATTCAGTGACTAAAAAGAAAATGATAAATATTGGAATGACCAGGAGAACACAAGGACATCAATAAACTATAGAGCTATGGATTGAGCTCATTTTAGATGATTTGGAACCATACTATTTAAGATCACTAAATAGCATACACTCTTCTTTTTCATTAAAGATTTTTATTTTCAAAACATATGCATGGATAATTTTTAATATTCATCCTTACAAAACTTTTTGTTCCAAAATTTTTCCCTTCCTTCCCTCATCCCCTCCCCTAGATGGCAAGTAATCCAATATATGTTAAATATGTGCAATTCTTCTATAAATATTTTTACAATTATCATACTTCACAAGAAAAATCAGATCAAAAAGGAAAAAAAATGAGAAAGAAAAAAATGCAAGCAAACAATAACAAAAATACTATGTTGTGATCCACATTCAGTTTCTATAGTCCTTTTTCTGGGTGCAGATGGCTTTCTTCATCATAAGACCATTGGAATTGACCTGAATCATCTCATGTTGAAAAGAGCCATGTTCATCTGAATTGATCCTTATATAATCTTGCTGTTGCTGTTTTAATACTCTTTAACCCAGCAATATCACCAATAATCACACTTCCCAATCAATGTTGAAGACAGAAAGAAAGGTCATTCATATATGTGTGTATGCACATATGTACATAATATATATATATATATATATATGTACATGTGTATAAATATACACACAAACATACACATAATATATATTACAAATATTTTTAGCAATTTTTTTTTTTGCAAAGAATAGTAGTGAGTATAATAAAGTAGAGTAGCAAGGAACTATAGGAAAAATGGTTGCCCATCAGTTGGGATGTGTCTGAATAAATTGTGCTATATGGAGAGCTATCAGGGATAAAGACTAAAACCTAAATGGTATAGTGGATAAAGCATGAGGCTTGGAATCATGCTTTATCTTCTTTATGAGTTCACATCTGCTTCAGATACTATCCAAGACTTCGGGCAAACCTCTTTGCCTCAGTTTCCTCAACTGTAAAATGATAAGGACAAGGAAATAGCAAACCATTCCTTTTTTTTTTTTTTTTTTTTTTTTGCCAAGAAAATCCCAAATGAGGTCACCAAGAGGCAGATAAAATTGAACTTGAATTTGAGAGAAATCCTAGTTTACATAAGCTCCCTCTTCCCACACAGATTAGCACCTTCTCTACAGCATGGAATTTTAGCTGCCTAGAACATTGAGGAATTAAGTGGTGTGCCTTTGTGTGAGGGCTTTAAATGTCAGAAAAAGGATTTTGAACTTTATCCAAGTGACAAGAGGGAATTATTGCAGATTTCTGAGTAGAGGTTATATTTATGTTCCAGGAATATTGGTTTGGCAGCTCTGAGGAGAATGAATTGAAGAAAGGTAAGAGTGGACTCAAGGAAACCAAATTTAGAGCTCTTGCGATTTATAAGATGCTGGGTTAATAGAATTTTATAAAACATAACTTGCAAGTACTTTCTGGGAAATTTCTAGCTCAAAGACAAATATGAATTTATAGAAACACCTTCTGGAAAGTGAAAAGAGAATTCTTAATAAGAATCTTAAAAATAAAAACATATGTAAGATTTCTAGAATAAAAAAATTGATCTCTTCAGCTGCCAGTTGGAGCTCTTATCATCATAAAAGAAAACAGCACTTCACAAAGAGCTCTGGTCTGTGATATGGAGCCAGAGAGAAGGGTTAATTTAGGTGCTTGTATGCCCACCAAGGAAGAGAGACAGGAAAAGCTCTCCAGAAGATGGAATGACTTTGTTGCTTTATCCACCAGAGAAGAGGACAAAAAACCCATCTACATTCTTGTATCCTTTTCACCATATTTCATCTTGGCAGGTCAAGTGCAATTTCCTTTCTTTTTTCAAGAGATCTTAGATCTCTTCCAATATTAGAAACAAAAGCATACTATCTCTTTTTTCAAACTCTGTGGTGGTTCTCAGGGTCTTGGGGACACTGATGTATTTGAAGTGAAAAGTCAATTTTGAATCAAGTAGATCCAGTTTTGTTGGCTATAGAAATCTGCCTCCTTTTAAACTAGTCCTATGGCCCACTGTTATCCCAGTTTTGAAGACTTACTTTTTTTGATGCTAGGGCGTACTCTCAACCTGGTGTTGTTTAACAATGACAATATGTATGAGTTTTTCCTCATTAAAAAAAAAAAATCACTTTAGTTTTAGGCCTGATGGTGGTGCTGCTGGGTCAAAGGATTATTATTTTGTTTGTTCAATTGTATCTGACTCTGTGACCCCATTTGGAGTTTTCTCGGCAGAAACAGTGGAAGGATTTGCCATTTATATCTCCAACTAATTTTACAGATAAGAAAACTGAGGCATACAAGGTTAAGTGATTTGCCTAGGATAATGTCTGAGACTGTATTTGAACTCAAAAGTCTTCCTGTCTTCAGACCTGGAATGCTATTCATACAATACTTAGTTGTCAAGATCAGTAGTTATGTAGAGTTTAATGACTTTTTGGGTATAGTTCTTTATTTTTTTATTTTTATTTATTTATTATAATAACTTTTTATTGACAGAACCCATGCTAAGGTAGTTTTTTACAACATTATCCCTTGCACTCACTTCTGTTCCGAATTTTCCCCTCTCTCCCTCCATCCCCTCCCCTAGATGGAAAGCAGTCCTATATATGTTGAATATGTCCTAGATACAATATATGTGTGCAGAACCAAACAGTTCTCTTGTTGCACAGAGAGAATTGGATTCAGAAAGTAAAAATAACCTGGGAAGAAAAACAAAAATGCAAACAGTTTACATTCATTTCCCAGTGTTCTTTTTTTGGGTATAGCTGCTTCTGTCCATCATTGATCAATTGAAACTGAATTAGGTCTCTTTGTCAAAGAAATCCACTTCCATCAGAATACATCTTCATATAGTATCATTGTTGAGGTATATAATGATCTCCTGGTTCTGCTCATTTCACTTAGCATCAGTTCATGTAAGTCTCTCCAAGCCTCTCTGTATTCATCCTGCTGGTCATTTCTTACAGAGCAATAATATTCCATAACATTCATATACCACAATTTTTGGGTATAGTTCTTAACAGCTTTCCAGAATAGCTGGATCAATTCCTAACTCCTCCATTAGTGCATTAGTGTGCCTGTTTTCCCACAGTCCCTCCAGAATTTATCATTCTTCTCCTTTTTGGATCAATTTTACCAATCTGATAGTGTGAGTCAAATCTCAAAGTTGCTTTACTTTGCATGTCTCTATTAGTGATTTAGAGTATTTTGTCATATGGCTACTGATACCTTTCAATTCTTCTGAAAATTGCCTATTCACATATTTTGTGTAACCATTTTATCAACTGAGATATGTGATCTTTATCAGTGAAACTTTTTTTTTTAAATCAGTTTCTTGTTTTCTCTCTAATTTTAGTTTTATTGAATTTGTGCAGAACTTTTGAAATATAATGTAATCCTCTCAATTATTCTATTCATTTTTCTTACTGATGAGAGAGATTAAGCATTGAATTTTAAGTAGAAGTGACTAGGTTTGAATACTGACTCATGGACAAACACAACTTCTTTGGGATTCAGTTTTGTCATATGTCAAATGATGGGATCAAACTAGGTATTCTCCAAAATCCCTTCTTGCTTTTAATCTGTGGTCCTATAACTGTGTTTCAAGTTTTTTTCTTATCAATCACATTATGAACTCCTTGAAAACAAAGACATTGCTTTTGCTTTTCTTTGCATCTACAACACTTTACACAGTGCCTGGAACATTATAAGCCCACTCTTCCACTGGCAAAATTTCCCATTCATTTAATTAATTATTATGTATCTGCTGAATTTTTATTATATATTTACCAAAATTACCATGATGGTGTCAGGATTTCCAGGAAACTAATAACAAAAAGGCATTTCTGGAGATGTGGTTGCTATAATTTCAAGGTTCTCTGGGGTTATATGTTACACATGAATGCTTCTGCTGGTGTGATTATCTCATGGAGGTGGCCTTATTGCTATTAGAGATGTCTTCCAGTTTTATGTATAATTTATTTTAATAAATTACTTTGATGGCTACATACAGGCTGTCACTTAGTGTTAGAAAGTTCCCACTGTGATTCAGAGACCTTCATCTATTCCTTTAGAATGGAGAATTGTCAATCAAAAATGTCTTTTGTTCTAGATAGTTTACTAATTTCAAAGTATTTTTTAAAAAGTAACAATTGAATGATGTGAAATGAATTAATGACTTAATAGTACTACTTTTTCCTTTCCCTTTTGAAAAGCAGCATGGAAATTGGAACATTGGCCAGACCTAGTAAAATGAATTATTTTTAAAAGCATCTAAGTAAAGTGAAAAAAGTTCTAGCATCAAAGCCACAAGATCTAGGTTCAGATCCTAACTTTGATACTTCCTGTGTTACCCATGAATGTCATTATCTTTTTGGACCTCAATTCCCACACTGAACATTCCCACATAGAATATATGACCTCTAAAATCACTTCTAGATCTAAACTTGCAATTCTATAAAATGACCATTCTTTGATGGACATCTATCAGGTGATCTTCTCTAACTATATGGAGAAGGGGTTCACTTCAATGACCTTTGAAAAGTGGACTGAATTCAAATGTATTTTAGAAGGGTTTTTATAATTATTGCATAATTAAATCTAAAGTTTTTTGCAAGTAACTTTTGAATTTGAATTTTTCTGATGGATTCAACTTATTTTAATAAAAGAAATTATATTAAGCAATTGTCAATCAAACATGCTAGACAATATAGTTATAGCAGCCTATTTTTTCATAGGAAGGGAGTCCCCTTTGAGAGAGATTAGAGCATAACATGTTTGTTTTGCTATAAGGAGAAAGTGGAAGCAAAGAATTCTCTCCAAATTTAGGATGCGTAAGCCTGGGATCTGAGAGAAATTTTAAGTACTGCTGATGCAAATTAAACAATTGTGTGCATATTAAAGTCATCTAGCTATTCAGAACATTCTAAGGAATAATAATAATTATGATGTTGACAATGATCATGATAGCTAGCATTTATTAAGCACCTTCTATAGGTTAAGCACTTTACATTTATCATTTCATTTGATTCTTACTGCAACTGTAGGAGGTAGGTGCTGTTATGCCCATTTTTAGAGGTGAGGAGAGGAAGGCAAACAGATACAAGTGACTTTCTCAGGATTAAACAACTAATAAGTGTCTGAAGTTAGATTTGAATTTAGATCTTCTCCACTCTAGGCCTAGTACTCTATATATTGCATAATTTCACTGATCTAATAAACTTTTAATTAAAACTGAAATACTATCCATTTGTAAAAAATTTTTAAATGATATTTATGTGTTTATTTTAGCAATAGCAGTCTAGTCTGTTAAAAAGGTCTTTTTTTTTTTTTTTTTTGCAAAAATATATTTCAAAACCACTTGATACCCACTAACACAATTTTACTTTTTTGACCTATCAAATCTATTTGTATTTACATCTATTAAACTAGATGGGCACAATAAAACATTTCAGTTACCAGTGAAACATTCTCAAATATAAAAAAATATGGAACTTGAATTGAATAGTGATAGAAATGCTCTTTCATGCAAATATGGGAGATCCAGCAACTATCAGGCAAATGGGACTTTGTATAATGGAACTCATTTTATAAAGATAGTATGAAATCCAATAAACCTGAGTTGAACTGAATTCAATAAACATTTGAAGTGTGAGCCTAAAACCATATCCCTGGTACATGAAAGTAAAATGAATGATATTGATAAGGAGATGCATTTCAAATTTTATGAGCTAGACTTTGGTGAATTTTCCCCACTGGTATCTTTATTATATGTTTTAATTTGTTTTAAAATGTGCTTCTCTTCCTTTATTGATTTACAAAAATATATAAAAACAAATACTGCTGATTTGTTTACTGAAAGGCTAAAAATTCATAAAATTTGTACTTCTCATTTATACATATGTAAAATTTGTGTAATTTACTCATGAATGCTTCATGGTCAATTCATCTCAGAATTACAGGTGGAAGAAAACATAGATATCAGTTAATCTATCTCATTTTTTTCAGTTGAGAGAAATAAGATCCTGGGAATTTAAGATATTTATCCAAAGTTACATAAATAATGTGTTAAAAGAAGGATTTGAACCTAGCTCTCTGACTTCAAGTGTTAGGATTTTTTTTATATTAGGATGCAAGCTTGTTGGGAAGCAGGAACTATATATCTCTCTTTGACATAGTGATGTTATTTTGGTCCTCTTTGAGAATAAAGAACAACTGTGTATTGATACCACTTAGTATCATGTCTGACACACAGTAGGCATACTTGTCAACTGTGCCATCACTCTGATTCTAAGTGAAGAATGTATAGGATGGTTGGAAGGGATTCTGGAAAAGCTGTCTGTTCTAAAACACTTCACTCATGAACAGTGAATGAAATTCTATCATTGAAGCTCCATTTCTTTTGATTAAAGATTTTCTCTCTCCAGGATATATGTTCTGGATGCTTTCTCCCTGCATGATCTTGGCCACATTATTAAGCATCTATGACCTCGGTTTTCCCATATGAAAAATGAAAATGTTAAACTAGATGACCTTGAGCGTTTCTTCCAGGTCTAGATTTGTAACCCTGTGATTTCTAAAGTGAGAGCACATTAAATAATTATCAAACATGCTAGACAATACAGGCCTACCATGCCTAGAACTACCATGCCTAGGATAATGAGGAAAAGCTTGAAGAGAAGCTGTCAAAAGAAGAGAGACCTTTCTCCCTGAAACTGAAAAAGTAGATAATATAGATAATAGAACACAGGACCTAGAATCAGGAGAACTGGACTCAAATCCTATCTTTAAAAATTTAGAAGCTGTATGATCACTTTTTGGGGATCTTTATGATATTTATACTTAGAATAGTAATAGCTAGTCCTTCTATGGGGCATAAGGTTGCATAATGCATATAATACAGAACTTGGAGTAAAGAAGGCCTGAATTCAAATATGACTTCAGATACTCATTAGCTTTGTGACCCTGGTCAAGTCACTTAACTTTATTTGCCTCAGTTTCTTCATCTATAAAATGAACTGGAGAAGGAAATGATAAACCACTCCAGTATCTCTGCCCAGAAAACTTCAAATGGAATCACAAAGAGTAGGATGCTACTGAAATGAATGAAAAACAACAAACAACATAGCCTTTCTATAGTTTTTTAGGGTTTTCAAAGTACATTATAAGTATAATTTCATATCTTTACAACAATGCTGGGAGTTAGGTGCTATTATTACCTGCATTTTACAAATGAGGAAACTGAGCAGAAAGTGACTTCTTTAGGATCACACAATTGCTTGAGGTCATATTTTAACTCCATGCTCAACTCATTACCCACTGTGCTACCTAGTTTATACTATCTAGTTGAAGAGGATTATTGAAGAAGAGTAATTTGAAAATTTGAAGGCTGTTTAGAAATAGTTTCACATCATTATAGTGGATAGAGCCAGGCTGATTTTTCTCCCATTTTCTAAATTCATTTTTTTTTGCTATCTGTTTTAAGAATGATAGTGCTTTTCTGAGCACTTTGAATCTTTGTAAAACAAATAGTTTGGGGGAAATGGCCTTTAATGGCATAGGACCATAGATTTGAGCCAGAAAGGATTTTAGAAATCCTTTTGTTCTGCCCCTTTAATTTCTATGAGAGGAACCTGAAACGCATAAAGGTTAAATGCCTTTCACTTAGTCACATGGGCTGCAAGTCAGTATTTGAATCCTTGCCCCTTCCAGATCTAAATGGAATTTATCACACTAAGTTATATCTCTAAGACCAATTTAATTTTCTTTCTGTATTCTTTATTTTGAAAACTTATGGCAAAAGTTTTCCCCCTCAAAAGGCAACTGTAAATTTGGGGGAGATGTACTAGAGAGAGGGTGCATATTTGTTGGTTTTAGAATGTACCTGTGGGGTTTTGGTATTTTCTATAAGTGGAAAATGCACTAAGTTTGGAGTGAGCAAACTTAGAGTTTGATTCTTAGCTTTGTTACTTAGCAGAAACTTTTGATCTTGAAAAAGTTACTTATTTTTTTTCTGGGCCTCAATATCCTCATCTGTGCAATAGGACATATGACCTTTGTTATGATCATCTCTAAGTTTCTTCTAAGCTCTAAATTTTAGGATTTTATTGTACCAAGCTCTGAGAAATGTTATAAAAAATGAAGATGTGTAAACTATTCAGGTAAAGGGAGAAGAAGTAAAACATCAGAGGTGAATGAATGATTTACTTAATAAATGTTTGTTGTATTATGTTATATGATATATTATGTTATATTGTGATTTATATTATAGTATATTGTATTAAATTATAATTTATATAATTACATTAAATTACATTATAATGTATATTTTTATTTGTATTATGTTATAGTATATTATACTAAATCAAACCTAAAAGAATGAGGGTACAGCTGAGAAAATAAGAGCTAGGACAGAGTAGGAGAAAGCATATAAAAGAAAAGAATAGGAAGGATAGTATGGTAAGTTTCAAGATGGCAGCTTAAGAAGTCACAAGTTAGAAATGGGTGGAAACAGGAGGCTATGATATTGCTTAGAGAAAGGAGAGAGTAGAAAGACTGGATCTCCTAGGGTCAGAACCTGGGACATCTGCTCAATTGGTGAGGGAGATGATGGTAATTGTGGTTTCAATCAGAAACTAGTGAGGCTCAGTTGGAAAGAACCTTGAGCACTAATGGAAGACTATGACAGATGATGCCCAGAAGGAAATGTTCCACACTTTTAAACTTGAACTGTCACTGGAAGCAGCAGTTCCATGATTGAGTGAGTTAAACTTCCACTAAGTTCAGTATAAACAAGAAACTTCACTGCTGAAATTCAGTTGTATTGCTGGTACCTTGAAATTCCTTCATATTGTTCAATTACAGACCAAAACTGTTTATTAGATTGTAATAGACATAATAAAAGAAAGAGGTATCGTCAAAGAAGAAAGAAAAAAGGGAAAAAAAGAGAGAAAAAAGGAGGACAGGAAGATCAAGAAAAAAGGGAAAAGGAGCGAGAGAGAGAGGGGCATGAGAAGAGAGAAGAGGAAAGAAGAGAAGGGAAAGAAAGGGAAGGGAGGGGAAAAGGGAAAAGACTCAAAGATATGATTTAAAGTTAAAAAGTTTATCCCTTTTTTATCTAAAGTAGCAGCAGTAGGAAGAAACCAGATAAGAATATGAGGAAATAGATGCCCATTTTATGACACACAATAAACATTTATTAATTATGTGTTAATTTACTGATTTTGTTATTGTTGTTCATCCTAATTTGTCAAAGAGGATCATATTGGTTATACTAATCCCAAATAGGTTGACTTCCAACAAGCTCACACAAAGGCTTTTTGAAAAAATGATCTCAGACATTAAGGAAGGGGATTCTTTAGTTGATACCATCTTGTATGAGTATTTTGATTGTGATATTGGGGGGGGGGAACTCAAATTGTGTCCTCTTTAATCTGTAAAATAATCATTCTGAAACTGTCTCCTTTGATCTGTAAAAGAAGGGTGAGTCTGGAAGGGAGCATACTTTCCAGACGGGCCTTTTCTAAGATAAGGGGCATCATTCAATTGGAGATCTTGAGCAAATCACCCCCCTCCCCTCCCCATTGATCTTTTGGGGGTAGCTGAATTTCAGGCTCTGGGAGATCTGGGCCAGATATTCCTATTGAGTGTCGTGAAACTCCAAGATAAGTATCTAGGCCTGGGGGCATTGACTCTCTTTTCAACTGGAACCAACCCTCAGACTTCTTATAAAAAGACTATTTTGAACTCCAAATCTCTGCAGAAGTCCAGAGTAGGATTATGCTTTGCCAAGGGACCTCTCCTCTTGGCATAGCTGCCTACCAGGACTCTTGCTGTGAAGAGACCCTCTTCTCAGTGATAACCCTTTGTTATTTCTCTGCCAGGACCTCTTGCCACTGAGGAGTTTGTCTTCCTAGCAAAGTTGGCTTCTCAGTGCCAACAATAAAAATCTTCCCTTTTGCCATTTAGGCTTTTCAGGGTCGTGAATTCTTTCACATTGGACCTGTGTCTCTGACCAAAGAAGAGATTCTCACATCAATTCTCTACCACTAGAACCACATTAATGTTAAACATAGCCCTTGATCTGCATCAGAGCTGAAAAAGCAGCTAACTAGATCACCACAGCACATTAGAAGAATCTATGATAATAGAGAATACAATTAAGGCTAACTATCTCCAAAGCAGGAGAGCACCTGACAAGCTTTTCCTTCTGGCTGGGCTGCCTACACAATTATTCTCCTTATGTCTGTGGGGTTCTTATCCTGAAGGTAGGCAAACTGGATAAGAAAAAAAATACATCTTTATTTTCACTAACTTCTAACTGAAAATTAGCATTTCCTTCACTTAGGAATGTAGGCAACAGAAGACAGTACTATAAAGCTTCATGAGACTGTCAACAATCCATGATACAAAAAAAATGAAGAATCCTTATTCTACTGTGTACCGGAACTTTTGTTTTTCACAGGGCCAGTAGACTGCACTGTCTGCTTTTGTGGCGACTATTTTTGGCCCTCTACAAATGATTTCCTTTATTTCCATTTGAATGTTAGCAACCCAGAACTTCAGGGCATTTGTATTCCTTCTAAAAGGAAAGGAAGCTTTCTGTTGAAAAGATTTTTGAAACAATAATAGGGCAATATATGGAAAGAATATGATGAAAGTAGAAGAAGAAAGTAGAAAGTAGAAGAAGAAGAAAGTAGAAGATAAAGGTTGAGGACATAAAAAGGAAACTCAGGAAATATGTACAAAGACTCATTAAAGGGGAATCTTATAAAATGAAAATTGAAGAGCATTGTAAAGATCTTTGTGAGGCTACAGGGAATAAAACAAGGACTAAACAGAGATATTATGTAGAATATCATGGGTAAAAGATTGTAAGTTAAATAAAAAGTACAGAGTTAAGGCAGGAAGAGAATGAGTTTGACAGCTAATTGGTCAAGATTATGGGGACAAAAAAGTGAGCAAGCTATACTTGAAGAAAAAGAATTTAGGTCATCTTAGGAAGAAAAAAAATGTAAAGGAGAGAAAGAAATTTCTAAAATATATAAACTGAGACTCGCTCTGAGACAATAGAAATGGAGAAGCATATAAAATTTAGAAATAGCAATGATTAGGTAAGGACTCACCATTTGACAAAAACTGTTAAAAAATCAGTCTGGCAGAAATGGGCCAAAATATCAGACCATATACCAACACAAACTCTAAATGGTTATATGGCTTAGACAAATGGCAACATCATAAATAAATGACCAAAGTAAGGAAGAAATTACTTATCTGGTGGTCTGGCTGAAAAGAAGAGATCACATTCAAACAAGGTATAGAGAAAATTAAAGAAGATAAAATGGACTATTTTGATTACATAAAATTTTAAAAAAGTTTTTTGCCAAAACAAAGCTAATGTAGTTAAGATTAAGAGGGAAACAAGTAATTGGAAAAATCTGAATCAAACTCTTCTGATAATAGTCTCTTATCCATGATATATTAGGAGTAGATTCAAAATTTTATAGCAAGAACTATTCCCCTAACAGATCAATGTCAAAATACATGAATAGGCAATTTTCAAAGGAAGAAAGCCAAGTTGTTAATAAATATATGAATGCATTCTCTAAATCAGTAATAGTTAGAAATAGGTATATTAAAATAATTCTAATTCTGAGATTTCATCTCAGGTTTAATTGGTAAAGAGGACAAAAAATGAAAATAACACTTGTTCAAAGAGTTGTAAGTAAAGAATAGTCATGGCAACATACTGTTGGTGGAACTGTGAACTGGTCTAATTCTGGATTCTGGAATTCCCTTTGAAACTATGTTTTAAAAAAATCACTTATCTGTGCATATTCCTTGACATAATAAAATTGCTAGATACATAGCCAAAGAAATCAAAGAAGAAAAAGACTCATGTATACAAAAATAATTGTAGCAACTCTTTTTATAGTAGAATTATAGAATTATAATAAAAAATATAAACAAATATATTCCATTATAAATTTAAAATTATAAATAAAATTATAATAATATATAGAAATATAGAATTATAAAAAGAAATATAATGTTTGACCAATTACTGGGAAATGTCTAAGCTATGAAAGATTAAAACAAATAGAGTATTCTTTATTCATTAGAAGAAATGATGAAGCTGGTTTTGAAGAAAATTGTGAAAATTTGTATGAACTGACCCAAAGTGAAATTAGTGGAACCAGGAGAACAATTTCAACTTTGGAAAAGTTAACTCTGATTGGTATAATGACCAATCATGATTCCAAAGACCCATGCTTCTTACTTGCTAACAGATATACATTTTTAGATTTCAGTGCAAGAATTTGTTTTGCATAATTATGTAAACATATTATTATTATAAGGACTCCAATTTCCCTTTTTTCCAATGAAAAGTGGAGTATGAATAGGGAAAAGGATAAGATAGTCAAAATCACCAAAACAATCAACCTACAAGGAAAAAAGGCAATAAAAGAAAGGAAAGCGTTTTTTGAGGCATTTAAAAATGCAGAGAAGAGAATAGAACAGCTTTTCGTTCTAGAAGAGTAAAAAAAGTATAGGCAAACCAGACAGCCCATAAGGAAATTCCATTTTATTTGGTGTTAAAAAAAAACATGTTTAATTCTCTCACTACACATATAAATATATATAGTATGCCAGTAACTTTATTAAAAATTAACAATAAGACAAAACAATAGGCAAAAAAATCTTTACAAAAAAGAAAGTGCTTAAAGAAGTATAAACACTTTCCATTTGGATAATTAGCAGGAAAATCAATATCACTGGAAATACTTAAAACACATAGAGAATTTCCTTACTCATGAGGGACTCTAACCTATTGGTTAACTTTTTGGGAAACTCATTGTTTTCATGGAGGAAAAACCAATTGTATTATGTTTGGAATAATAAAAAGTTATCTTTTTAGATAATGTATGTCTTGATCTTATAAAATCTGTCTAAATATGGTACATTAGGTGGTATGGCATGTTTGTATTTTAAAATAGATGTATCATCAAGTTATGAAGATGATTGGTTGAATCATATTCAGAAAAATTACTGTTTTTGATGGATCAAATGTTATGGAAAATGTGAAAAAGGCCTTTGTTACAAATAGAAAAATAATGTATCTTTTGCTCAATTATATATATATTTGATGCCTTGATAATGTATCTCGGCTACTATCTCTGCTTCAAAATACTGTTAGATTGTAAATAGAATAAACAAAACCCTTCTCATGCATAGCACATTTAATGCAATTTTGTCCTGAACACATGAATATCTAGAGAAGCAATTATCTGGGTGCAGACAAAGGAAGCTGGAAATCTGAATTCCATTCTTGGCCAAATGAAATGAAAAACAACAACAATAACAGCTAACTTTTATTTAACCCTTACTATGTTCTAGGCATAGTGCTAAACACCTTACAATTCTTATCTCATTTGATCCTCACAAAAAACTCTTAGAGGGAAGTATTGTTATCCCAATTTTACAGTTTAGGAAACTGAGACAGAAATTAAGTGATTAGATTTAATCTAATTTCAGGTCCTGTGTTCTATCTGCTTCAGACGGATTTAAGTCAGATTTCTCATACTTAGAATTAGCCCACTTACTTTCTTCACAAAACAGAATTAATATGCTCTAACGGAATAAGGGATTATCTATTATAGTATTTTTGGAAGGATATTTGGACATATGATTTCAGTTATTGGGCTTGTGGGATTTAATTATTTTCCATGAATGAGAACTTGTCTCAATTCAGAATTTTCAAAAGATTTCTTGAGACATTGACAAATTAAAAGTGACTTGTCCATTATCATCCAGCTACAATTTATCAGGCAGAGTACTTTAATTTTGACACTATTATCAGCCTTCTATCCACTGAATCTCTCAGCCTCTATCCTAATACTGTTAATACTTTCCTGCCAAAGACGCTCTAAGTGCAAATTTTTTTTTTTTTTTTTTGGTCTAGCACAGTGATCTGGTGTTCTCATTCACTTTTTTTTAAAGGTTAGAGAACTAATTAGTGTATCTCTCATGTAGGTTTAAAAGCAGCTTATATTGTAGCATGGTTACCAGTGAAAGTCAAAATCATTTCTAAATAAATGTGGAATTTAATTTGTAAAGATTTCACAAATTGTTCATTTTGCAGAAACAATTTGGATCCCATCTGGTTTGCCTAGGGGAAAGTTCACTGGTGTTCATTGTTAAGGAAATCAGCCTATTGTCAAGGAAAACAAAGGTCCCTGAAATAGAATGTAGATGCCAATGGATACTATGATGCATCTATCTGCAAATGAGTATGATGTGAATTGGAATGATAGCCATTCTCATTATACAAAATCTGAACACAGGTACACTTAATGCCTTGTTTGACTCATTTTCATGGAATCATCTTGACAGCTAGAGTGACCCTTTTAAGATGTCTGGGTCTTTTTTTGCTCTACAAAGTATATCACATTTTTTATGAGCCATGATTACCAGAAAATTCCCCTTTCCTTTTTCCCCTTTTCATTCCCCTAAAGCTTGTTATACTCAATCGCAATTCAATGCATTTTCAACTACTGCATTGATGAAACATTTACTGTCTTTTCCTTTCTGTGATGATTTGGGTTTCTTCAGTAGAATCCTGTTCAAATAAAGAGATTCCTGCAGGTTTGTGGATAAAGCAATGGAGAAACTTACAGGGCCACTAATTACTTATTATTTTGATTCAGAGATGCCCATAATTGTGCTCTGACATTAGGATATGGCAAGAGAAGTAAAGCGGATAGAGCATTGGACTTGAAGTTAGACTTCATATTTATTGATTAAAATCCTGTCTCAGATACTTATAGGCTGAGTGTCCTTGCCATTTCATTTCTCTGTGCCTCAGTTTTTCCATTTGTAAAATGAGAAGATTGTATCAAAGGCCTCTGAAATCCTTTCCAGCTCAAAAATCTCCAAATTGATCCTATAACTTTGGGTAAGTCACATTTTCTTTGTAATTTTCGTTATTTTTTATTTTATTATTACTGTGGACTTAACAAACATTAATTAAAATGGACATTTTCATATACACAGTAAAACAAAGTGAATTATATATGAAACTGCAGATCTCTATTATAAATGTAGCTCTTTTAAAGTATAGTCAGTAACTTTTTAGTCACGGCTGACTATGACCCCATTTGGGGTTTTCTTGGCAAAGATACAGGAGTGACTTGCTATTTCCTTCTTCAGTTCATTTTATAAATGAGTAAACTGAGGCAAACAGGGTTAAGTGATTTGCCCAGAGTCACATACCTAATAAATGTCTGAATCCAGATTTGAACTTAAGAAAGATGAGTTTTCCTGACTCCAGATTCAGTGTTCCATCCACTATGCCACCTAGCATATAGGTTTATAATAAGTTTATAATAAGTTAAATCTGTGATTTGCAAACCCATAATTCCTTCTGGCCTTCCTATTTTATGCATTTTAAAAAAGGTGCCTTAATAATCACTTAATGGTTCTGGGCCTCAATTTCTCCATTTGTAAATAGGAAATGCTGGCATACTTATCTCACAGGGCTGTAGTGAATATAAAGTGAGATAATAAAATGTCTTTTTTTAAACTTTAAAGCACTATATAAATAGAAGCTATTATTATTATCCACTCTTTTCACTTTTGAATATCTAAAGAGTAATATGTGATATTGATTAATTTAAAAGCTTCTGATAAAATTAAGGAACTAGAAAGAAAGAGGAAGCTCATACATCTGGGAAAAGTTGAACAACTTGTGGCATATGCAAACAATGAAATATTACTGAATGAGAAAAATGACTAAAAGGAAGAATCCAAGGAAAGTGCTCAGCAGTGACCAACTGGGACTCTAGAGGATTTGATTGTGAACGGCCTCCTGCTTGTAGGCAAAGAACTGAAGATAATAGGTAGGAAATGAGGCATATCTTTTCCAACTTGGTCAGCATTTTGATTTGTTTCACTTTACTTTATATATATATACATATATATATATATATATATATGTGTGTGTGTGTATAATACATATATATGTGTGTATAATATATGTGTATATGTAATATATAATATATTATATATTATATATATGTGTATATATTATATATATCTTTTTTTGTGAAACAGAAAAGGGTTGGTTATACAGAAATGAGGGAGGAATTGAGACATGACAGTGATGCTAAATAAGAGCATCAATAAAAGACTTAAAAAAGTAAAGCCAATGTCTGCACTCAAATTGTGGGCCAATAAAAAGCATAAAATTATGCTTTTCCTATTTATTAATACTGCAGCTTAAAGCTATCCAAATCCATTTGAAAAGAATAGCCATTCTCATTTGAGTGCCATTAAAAGAACACAGGAAAGAAAAGCCAGAAACCACTCTCATTTTCAAAGCTCCAAAAGTACACACCAATTCAAGAAATATAACTAGAAAATATGGATACTGAGATAAATCTCACAGCCACCATCTTTGTCTAGTATCTTGACCTTTTGTCTAACCTACTGATATAGCTTCTTCATTGATCTCAATGCCTTCAGTCTTTCCCCTCTCTGACCTTTATGAAGTACCAAACTGATTTTTAAAAAATTATTATAGCTTTTTATTTACAAAACATATGCATGGGTAATTTTTCAACACTGACCCTTGCAAAACCTTCTGTTCCAACTTTTCCCCTCCTTCCCCCCACCCTCTCCCCTAGATGGCAGGTAATCCAATACATGTTAAATATGTTCAAGTATATGCTGCACAAGAAAAATCAGATTTAGAAAGAAGGTAAAAATAATCTGAGAAGGAAAACAAGAATGCAAACGGACAATAACAGAAAGAGTGGAAATGATATGTTGTGGTCCACACTCATTTCCCATAGTTCTTTTGCTGGGTGTTATTTAACAAAAAATGTCCATTTCTTTTTTTTTTTCTTTTTCTTTTCTTTTTTTTTTTTTTGCCTTTTTTCAGTATTATTTTAATTTTCTTAATAGATGTAAAGATAGTTTTCAACATACATTTTTGTAAAATTTTGTGTACTAAAATTTTCTCCTTTCCTCCCTTATCTCCCTACTCCCCAAGACAGCAAGCAATCTGATATGCTAAATATGTACAATTCTTTTAAAAATATTTCCATATTACAAATGTCCATTTTACTTCCTATGTTTCTTTCTATCTTTTTCCCACTCATGATCACATATTGGCACCTTATATTTTCCATGGCCTTCCCTCTGTCCCCACTCCACCTCATGTATTCTTTGGTACAGTAGCTCTTGCTTCTTTGCTGTTTCTTGACCAAGACACTCCATGTCTCAGTTCTGGGCTCTCCCTCCTCATTTTACTTGTTAGCTTCCCTTGCTTTATTTTAGTACCTTTCCTCTGTTAATCATTTCCTATTTAGGAACATAATTTGCTTATTCATAATTATAGGGTTGTTGTCTCTCCTGTTAGATCATGAGTTCCTAAATGAAGGACTGAGTTTTGCCTTTCTCTGTATCCTTAGCACACTGTGTGGCACATAGAAGCTGCTGAAAAATGTCTTTTAAATGGACTGACATCTAAATATTAAAGTTGGAAAGGAAAATTAGATAGGAGGAGGAATTACAGCATAAATATAAGCAGAACTGCTTCTACAGAATGGTAATCACCAAGGGAAGATGAGGCCAGTGCATTAATTAACATTAGAGAGTCAAGGTGAAGCAGAATTCAAGATGACTGTCGGTATTGAAGATGCTACCAAGTCATTCAGTAAGTTTGTGGCACAAGGGTGTATCAAGGTGAAGGAGAGGGGCAGTGATGGATCTTGGTAGTTGACAAATGGGGAAAGATTAATTGAAAAAAAAATGAGATTCTTGAAGAGGTGGTTTTTTTCCCCCCATTAAATTAGATTAACATAGTGGACAGTGTTAAGTTTTGAGTCAGGAAAATCTGGGTTCTAATTCTTTCTTCTTACTACTTATTAGACTGTGGGTAAGTCTTTTTCTTAAAGGCTCAGGTTTTAAATCTATACAATGGGATAATAGTATCATGTAGTTTATGAAGTTATCATAAGGATCAAATAAGATAATGAAAAGACATTACTTTACAAATCTTAAAATGCCTTTATTTTTGTTACATAAAAAATAATCCCCCATTATTGATTGGTAGTTAACATGAATAGTTTATAAAAGTTGGTTAAGACTTATTTAAATTAATGCAAAGTGCAATGGACATAATCAGGAAACAACAACAGAAATATTGTAATATGATCAACTATGAAAAACTTAACACTTAACATTATAAAGATAATTCCAAAGGACTCATAATGAAAAAAGTTTAACTCCAGGGAAAAAGAGTTAATGAATTCTGAATGCAAATTGAAGCATACTTTTTGAGTTTTACTTCTCTTGCCTTTTTTTTTTTAAATAACACAACTAATGTAGAAATATATTTGGTTTACTATAAACATATATAGATATATATTTATATACCTATGTGTACATACAATCTCCCATATCTTGCCTTCTCAATATGTGAGAGAGGTAATAAAGGGAAGGAAAGGATCTGGAATTGAAAATTAAAATAAAAATTTTTTCTAGAAGTCTTTAAAAATGAAATACATCTTTTTAATTTTTTAAGTAATAGTTAAGGTATATTTGTACTAAAAGAAAGAGAATTAGAAGCAAGGCAAGGTCACAGGGGGACTTCTTCCTCAAAGTCTTTAAAAATGAAATATGTCCTTTTATAATAGTTAAGATATACTTATACTTCAAAGAAAGAGAATTAGAAGCAAGGCAAGGACACAGAAGGACTTCTCCAACTTTGTCAGTCAAATCACTTTTTGACTTAGGGAAAGTTACCTAATCTCTCGTAAGTTTCAGTTTCATCTGTCAAATGAGAAGGTTGGGTTAGATGATTCCTCTTCCACTTCTAAATTTCTATGATTCCAAATATACTCTTAGATTCTAAAAATTATCTTGATTTTTTAAAATAACTTTTCTTCACTCTCATATTTGTGACCCATGGATTTTATTGAGGTGGGAACTCTCTCCCTAGTAGGGGAGGCTTAGAAAATTTAAATCATATGCTCATTATCACATAGCTGATTTCAGAACTGAGATTCAAACCTGGGATTTCCCAAGTTTTAAGTCTATCACTCCCATCTGCTATGTTTCATTGCTTCTTCACCTCATATGACATCAGGGGGTAACATCTTGAGGGTGAGTGGCTCTCTCTGCCAATTATCAAAGCCCAATGGCAAGACAAAAGTCATCACTGGGAACAGCCCAAGATGCAGGGGATGATCATGGGGTCTTCTATGTTTGTCTAAACTTTAAGGCTCCATAGAGCCAGCTTCAGCTGTCTTCATGGCCTTTGAAACAAACTGTTCTCATCTGTCCATTCTGCCAAATGTGGGGGAAGCTTTCACATTCTTGGGGTCAACATTGCCTTAACTCATGATGGAATGAAACCTAATGGCAACCCTGAACCTGGTCTGCCAAGATGATTTTTACTAAGATATGGCTGCTGAGCATATTATGGTTTCTTGATGCAATGGGGGAAAGATGTTAAGATCTCTGGTGTGAGGGCTTGCTAAGCCTCTTTTCAGAGCTGCTCATCCAACCAACTAGTAACCCAAATCATTATTATAAGTGTAATACTGTGAGAATGTCAGAGAAATAAGCCCTGAATTGGGAAGGAAAAAAAAATGGAAGGTACAGTTTCCCTGGTGTAAACTGCTTCCCAGCCTCAATCTTCTTCAGTCTGCTGCTTATGCCATTATGAATTCTCAGTAGGACAGATTAAAGTATGCTCATGCCTTCCTGTGTGCACTTCCAGAATAGAGCAATCATGGGTAACAATTCCTAAATGGCATTTTCAAGGTCTTTCCATAAAAATGTTCAGTTCATTTAGGTAAGAGAGTTTCTCAGAGGAGCAGAACAATATCCAAATACAGGCTTCCACATTTCTTTTTTTTTTTTTTTCACATCCTGGAGCCGAGTGAAACATATCGACTAAAGTATTCAGTATACACTGCCCCTCTATCAATAAAGAGATTACAATCTGCTCATCTTTACCCCTCTGAGATTTGAGAAGGTCAAATGAGATCATATTTATGAGAGTAAAAGCTCTTCAGCAGAAAGAAGATAAATATATCTAGGGATGTAATTATTCTTAGTTATCAGCAATGAATTAGGACAAAATACCAACAATTCTAAAATTACCATTTTAACTCGATTGTCTAGACACAAATTCAACTGCATCAGATCTCTAACTTATCTTCCGGTGGCAAAGTGTTTAGAGGCTTTAGAGGAGGAAATCTATAAGAGGAAGAGGTGATTTTGCTTATTTTGGATGGGTGACTTTCAAGGTGAGAAAAGGATAAATGTCAGGAAGCATTGGTTGGGGAAGACATTTCAAATATATATTTCACAATGCAAACCTCAGGGTTACATTTATGTCTTATTGAAAATAGTTGTTTGATGCTTTAATTTAAAAAATGAGTAACAAGATCAATGGAGACAGTTTGAAGGTCATTCCCTTAATAGTTTAGGCTATAGAAATAGTATTACTGAATTGTAGTGCCTAAAGCAGCAAAATGATTCAGTTCATATAAAACAAACAAAACAAATCTTCAAGTCAAGATTTTGTTGACCAAAAGGAATCACAAATTGACACTCTATATAGGAAAACTTCAGAACTTCCAAATTCAATCTCTTTGGTATATTACATTTTATCTGTATCCACTGGTTGTCACGGAGATAATCCTAGTTAATCCCAGGCAGCTCTGTGTCAGCAAAGAAAGCAGAGGAAGTGAGTGGAGCCCAGAGCAGGTTGGAGTGGTATGTGGAAGACAGAATATAAGTTACTTGATGTCAGGAGCTCTGACTTCATCTCTGTATCTAGAACTCAGAACAGGGCCTAATCCATAGTGGGAGCTTAATAAATTCTTGTTTATTGAATGATTGTACAGTTACAGGCTCAGCCACCATGGACATTTTGTAAGTGGGTACATACTAAGCAAAGAAAAACTGGAATGAGTTGCAACTATTCGATCAGTTGTAAGTCAATAGGGAAGTAGGGCTTCAAAATAAATTGTCCTAAGCTATAATCAATCAACCAATCAGGAAACATTTATTAAACATCTACTACTAAGCTGGTACTTTGCTATACACTGAGGATATAAAAGCAAAAATGAAACACCTCCGGTCTTCAAGGAATTTATATTCTACTTTTAAAAATAAGAAGGTATAGCACATCTTGAGAAATGTTTTCAAAAAGAGGACTTCAAAGTAGAGGAGGTTAATTGAAGGAAGAGAGTATGAGAAAATGATATCTCTAGCATAATCATATGGCCTGAAAAATGCTCTGGTGAGTATTTGGCCATCTTTAATGGTATCACTTGCTAAAGCAAATAATTTGACAAAGTTCTTTTTAAAACCAAGAGGAGGCCACTAATCTCCTTTTTTCTCCCCTAATCCCATCCTTTCTCTTCTCATGTATTGATGGAGATACTGACTTCAGCACTTTAAATGTAAGCAGCTGGCATCAAATGTTTAGAAATGAAGGATTTTGCCTTTTGATTGAGGCATCTATATTTTAGAATTAAGATGGAACAAGAACATAATGGATTGTTCATTTCTTGACTCAGAAAGTTGAGTTTTCAAAAGTGGTAGCTTAGCATAAAGTATAGAAACAGTACGTATGTCAGGCTAGAAGTGCTCATATCTGTACCATGAGGACGAGGACAGATATAAACTCCTTTCACACTCTTATGAATTCCATTTAATGAAAACTTTTACAAGTGATGCCACTTTGTCTTGTGTTCTTCAATAAATAGCTCATATGGGTAAAACAGAGATAATCAGTAAGGAGTAGTAAAAATGAACACAGGTTAGGATTTTTGGGTTCCATATCTGCTCTTAAGTAAATGGATGGATTGGGGCAAGATGGAGAAGGTCTTAGCAACTAGACATTTGGTCCCATAGTCAAGAACACCTGGCTGGATACAAATTTTGTTTTGGTCACATAACAACTGAGTGATCCTTAGCAAGTTATTTAACCCTTTACTTGTCTAAAATTGTTAATTGTCAAACAGGTACTTAAATGTTTTGGTGGAAGAACTTTCCTTACAGAAAATTCCCCCCATGGATAAAATTACAGATCTGGACCAAAAGAAAATCATCTGGAACAAATCTAGTTACTGTTTTTGGATCTCCATTTTTTCAACTGCTAAGCAAGAAATGTGTACAGGATGACCCTACAGATTTTTTCAATCTCTGAACAATCTATGATTTTAAATCAAGATTAAAGCAAAGGGAATATATATATATATATATAGTATCTTCAATTTGCCAGGCACTCTGCTAGCATTTTACAAATATTATCTTACTTAAAAGGACTTAGCCCTGAGTGTGAGATTATTCATCATGGAGGGTGATTCAAAGTCTTACTTGCTTGGAGGAAAACTTCGGTGTTGCTACAATAAAGTAAGCAAGCAAACCAACAAAAAACAAACCAAAACTCAAACCAAAATGTTATTATGACTCATTTTTAATATGTCAGTGAACTCATTATCAGATACATATAGTACTTTTTTAATTTAAAGTTTTAATTGTAGATAGTGCTTTCCCTGTATGTTGCCTCAATGGAATATGGTTAAGGCTTAAGACATCCTGGATGGACCTTTCCACTGTAACCCTGCCCCAAGAATAAAGTAAAGAATCAAATAGAGAGGACAAGGATAGGTTGTAATTTGTACAGATGTACAGAGAGTACTCCTATCGTTCTCATCGAAGTACTGAAATGTCTCGAACATACTAGATGTTCAGTTTGCTCATCTATTGGAAAAGGGAAAAAAATAAGATAGGCTGGTATTGGGTCTTTAAGTCCTTCACAATAAGGAAAGAAAACTTTACTTATAATTTATGTTCAGGAAAGGCCTAAGAACTAGAATTTGAATTCAAAAGGAGTCATCAACAGAAGGAAAAGGTGAATGCTGAACTTGGGGAGTTCTAGACCTGAGTTCTAATACTGATTCTCTTGCTTACTACTTTGATCACTGGGACTACTGCATTTATCATCTCTTTAATCCTCAACTTCATCTTTAAAAAGGAGTGGGAGATCTTGGAAAGGTCCTATTCAACTATGATTCTATAACTAACTGATAAGAGATATTGGTTTAATTGAGTTTTCCTGTTAGAGTCATGGGATTGAGGTAAAACCAAACATCACCCCATCCCTGTTTGGAGTGTCCATATTAACTGGAAAATCTGCATTTGAGCTATAATTTGATTTTTGACTATTTTTTTTTTTAATATTCATGCTCCAGGAGAATCTACTTTCACCAATCATTTTGGCTATGTGACCAGTGAGTCATCTTTGGCTATTATCTTTCTGTGTTCAACAATTTTCTTTTAACTGTTTACAGACATAACTCCTATTTCTCTTTAGTAATTTTTGAAATAAACATCCCCATTATGGATTTAAAATGTCACTTTATAGTCATTCTTTTAAAAGCTATTACCAATCAGCTGTCTCTTAGAGACAGAGGGAAAAAAATCTGTCTGAAGGCACTTGAATTCAGAGATTTGAAAAAAAGACATTCTTTCATTTCCAAACAGGGGACCAAGATGTCAAACATCTTGAGATTTTTTCCCTCGAAAATGAAATATCTCTTCTAACTTAAAAAAAAAAGAAAAAAGAGGAAATGAACTAAAACCCAAAGCCATAAGTTTGCTGTAATGACATCCTCTCTCTCAGCCTTGCCTTACAAATGCTTGCAGCTGGTGGCTCTGCTCTGATGATTGCATCTCATTCGGCACTACTTTCTTGGCTTCTTCTCAATGCCTGCCTGGTTATATTTCTAAATGTCACTCACGTTTATGCAGGCCGGTGCACAAAACAAAATTAATTTAACTCAGAATGGCACATTAATATTATTACTTTTGACAGCATGGAAAACTTATTAACTCTAGCTTGTCATGGGGCTGTTCCCTGTGCAAACAGCCCACATCCAGTGTTGGTAGGAAATGTAATGTGGTCTCAGGATGTCATGGAATTTCAGACAGTTTGAAAAATCAAGGAGTAGAGCAAGGGCTTTGATAATTATGGTAGGGTTCTATGTATATGGAGGCAATTAGGTGGTGCAGTGGCTTCAGTGTTGGCCTTGGAAGTTGGCCAGGAAAATGAGCTCAAATTCTGATCAACTATTTCAGCTTCAGCTTCCCCATCTGTAAAATGGGGATAATAACAGTAGCTACCTCACAGGGTTATTATGATTTGAATAAGAGTGCTATATAATCATACAATTGTACTCTAAAGGTTCTACTTTGAGGGAAATAATGAAATCTTCAACAATGCTTTCTTAATAAGTGATGGAAAAGATGCATTTTCTTTGAGTTCTGAAAAATTTCCTTCAGATTAAAAAGTGTCCATGAGAAGCCTGCTTTATCTTAAAGAAACTGTGGAGTTCCTTTAAGGATCCTAAACTTTTTCCTGACTAAAGATTCATCTTTCTAACACTCAGTATTTTTTGTTGGATCATATGGCTGAGTCATGATACATTTCATATAATCTCTGTTGAAACTAATTATCACTCAGAAGGCAGTAGAGAGACTCATGGGGAATATGTCATACTTTACATATATCAAATTATTAAAAAGAGGGGCAGCTAGATGGCACAGTGCATAGAGCACCAGCCCTGAAGTCAGGAGGATCTGAGTTCAAATCTGGCCTCATACACTTAATAGCTCCTAGTTGTGTGAACCTGGGCAAGTTACTTAATCCCAATTGCCTTAGCAAAAAAAAAAAAAAAAAAAAAAAAAAAATTCTTAAGAAGAAATTGAATAAAAGAGGTCACCAAGATATATATGTTTGAAAAAGAAGTTGGACTAGTCACAGAGTGAAAGTGATTTATGAAACATACATAATTTCTGTGTTCCACTGATTTTGTCCTCAAAATGTTGAGAGAAAATGAGGAATAATAATCATCATAGTAAAAATAGCTATTATTTACATAGCACCTTAAAGTTTGTAGAATCTTTGCAAATATCACATAATTTAATTCTTACAATAACCCTGGAAATAGGTGTTATTATTATTCCCATTTTGAAGAGGAGGAAATTGAGTCAAACAAAGATTGATTTACACAGGATCATACAGCTAGTATCTGAGGCTGTATCTGAATTACAGCATTTGAAGTTGAAAATTCTTATTTTATTGCATAACCTAATTGCCAGGAAACTCCCTCCATCTTCTTCCCTATCTTTGGGGTCAAATTTTGGACAAAAGTCACATAGGATAAGCCTCTATAAATGGACCATATTTTAAATCTTTAGAACATCCATCTCAAGAAGAACACAAATCCATTTGAAATTTTGAGTGTATATAATAAGAATTTGGAGATCAGAATGAAAGAGATTGTTAAGATATTTCCAGGGCATATCCAGAGTCAGACTAAGTCTGATTTTAGCAGCTGGACAGTAAGTTGCCCAATAAAATAAAAGGAAGAAATTTCATCTTGATTTTCTGAGGAATACTCATCAAATTTCAGGGGAATGTTGGTGTACAAAGTCAAATATAATCAACAGTTGGTCACTTACATTGAATGATCAGAAGTTGGCTCTCTTAAATTACAGGCAAGATAGAGGATAAGGGTTCTGTAATTTCTTTGTGAAATGAGAGAAAATAATACTTATTTTCCCACTTCAATGTTTCAATCATCTGGCCCTTTCAAATCACCAAAAGCACATAATGACTTTTTGTTTTTTCCTTCTACAATAAAACCTTCTCCTTCTTGGAAAATACATAACATCCTACTGAGCAGCCCCAGTTTCACAAAGTGATTTCCACTTTCACAGGAAAGTTTATTTATACCACAATAAATTGAAAATCTGTTAAGTAAACCAAATAGTCAAATCTTGACAGTCAGAAGTTGGGCCTAGCTCTTCAAAAAATAAATGGATAGATTTTTTTTCCTCCTCTTCTAGGGTAAAAAACATATTTTAGAAGATTTCAACTATTTCTGCAAAATTGCCAGAGGTATCATTCGTGTGTGTGTGTGTGTGTGTGTAGTACATACTTGCCATATGTTTAATTTTAATTAATATTTTTATCTTCTTAGAATTTAGAACTAGAAAGAACTTTAGAAATCACCAATCAGACTGACTGACTTCTTGATTTTGCAAATGAGGCAGGCCAAAAAGTGTAAGTTACTTGCCAAGGTCACAATAGGTCCTTAATAAAAGGGATGAATTCAGGTTTTCTAATGGACTCAAAACCTAGAACTCTCTGGAGACTGATTTCTTATGGGCAAGCATCAAAATAACTGGTATTTTGCCCCTGAGAACTGAAATTTAGATGACAATGAAAGAATGAATGAAAGAGCATACTATGTTCTAAGGATCCAACTCTAACACTTAGGGCTGATGACACAAATAGAAAGGTGAAATAGCCACTACCCATGAGAAGCTCACATTCCAAGAAGATTCAATAGTAGATCATATACCTAGAGATCAAGATAATAGAGAGGCAGAGTGATAGCACCATCCACTAGGCTAGAGCACTTAAGCTTACTAACCCAAGTTTAAAAAGTTTTTGTTAACAAGAATAATTAGTTACTATCTAACAGATGATATCTTTTCTTAGGTCAACTGTACTCCTTCCTAATCATACTTTGGTCTCCCCTTCTCAAAGCCTCCTCATAATGGTTTTTGCTTTTTCCTTAGATTTCTGGCTCTACTTTTCAACTGATTATCTTAATTAGTTAATGTAAGGTCATTGCCACTTGCCCCGGGCACCCAAATCTTTAGTTATGGTTCAGTGGGCAAGGTCTGTTCTTTTGGAATAATTTACAAGATTACAAGAAACTAGGCAAACTGATTTGGAAAAGGAAAAGGAATTCATTTGTAAATTAAATGTGAATTTAATGTATGTGTATATATATGTGATGTTAACATTAATGAGGAGGATCATAAAGTCACATAATTAACTGCCATCATTTTATAAATAATAAAATAGCATGCTATACAGGGGAAGTGACTTATACAAGGCTGTATTGTTACTAGATTTTGAAAGATGCCTCATGATTTGAGGGAAATCATATAATTTTTAGACTAGGAAGAGACCTCAGAGGCAATATAGTCCAATCTGTATCTGAAGAACAACCCTTTCAACAAAATTGGACATTACATATTGGGCCAGATATAGAAAAAGTGATAAATATTGAAAGTATTGACCTAATTTTTGATGCATATAATTATATCACAGATTTAAAGGTTTGCCATAAATATGTATCTTATTTCAAAAAGCTGGAGATTCAGAAGACAATGAAAAGCTTTGAGATCAAACTATATGAAGAGCATTGGAAGGAACCAGACATGTTTAAATTGAAAAAGATTTTCTAGGAACATGCAAAATTTATTTAAAAATTAAGCGAGTGAGTAATCATCAGAATAAGGTAAAAGATTTGGTGCCAGAGGTAAAACTAGGAACAAAGGGAGGAAAGAAGGAGGGAAAAGAATAAACACTGATGTAGCATCTACTTAAAAATATTACCTTATTTTATCGTGCAAAAACTCTCATTTTTATTACATTAGTAATACAATGTTATTATCATTTTGCACTCAAAGAAATATAAAGTCATATTTGAACTCAGTCTTCCTAACTCCAGACCCATCATTCTATCCACTCTGCCATCTGGGAAATTTCAGATGAAATGATTTAAGCTTGAATTAAGGGAAAACTTTCCATTAAAGTTATCTATAAACAAAACAGGCAACCTGTTGAGATAATGGGTTCCCTCTCACTGGAGACTATCCCATAGAGGCAGGCATGTAAGGTTTGGGATAGAAGGTCATTTTGTCCAGCTATGTGTTGAACTGGGTGGACATGTTCAAGTATAACATTCTGGGACACTGAAATTCCACCTGTCCTCTCTGTTCTCTTCAGTCTTTTTGATATGGGAATGGCAGTAGTAGTTTGTGAGTGCTATTGGCCATATGTAAAATCTCTTCCCTGGGTGAAACCAAACTCTTGTAAATAGCATTATTTGTGGAATTCACCATGTTTCATACAGAAGGATTTCTGAGTGAACAAGGTACTTGAGGGGAAACTATGTGACATGACTTTGTTTTGCTTACCTTCACCTAATATGCTTCTGAGAGTTGGTGACATATAAGCAGTTTTCCTAGAATGTTAGCCCATGGGCTGAACATAAAGAAACAGACCTTAGTTTAATCATAACCCTTAATATTTAATCCCGGAGCCCACAGCTTTTAAGTTTATTTCCTGTATATTTCACGGGCAAAAAATAATTACTTTTGAAGAGGGAGGAAAATTTAGGCACCTTTATCAGTACTTGTGAAAAAACCTAAAAAACTGTGTCCTACAATGATAGATACTGCAGAAATGCAGAGATGGATAAGATTTTAAAAAAAGATTATCTGTGTTTGTTTGGGATTAGTCTCACTCTGAATCTTTTTTTAAAAAATTGTTTTCTTTTAAAAATGCCTTATTTGGTTAAAAAAAAAAAAGGCTTGCAGAGAGTTTTAAGAATTTAAATAGTCCATCTTCTACCTTAAAGTTAGACCACATATAAAACATCCCCCCCAATCTTATTTTTAAAAAGTCTTCTGAGATTCACTGGCCCATTTTAGACATGGATGTCAATATTTAATGACATCCATTGCCAAGAAACTCTTCTTTATATTTAAGTCCTTCAGATCACATTTATATGACACTTTTTGGGGGTTCTCTGTGAAACAAGGAGAAAGGAAAAATGTGGAAGTATTTCAGGGATTCCCTGCTGCCTTGCAGGTTAGGGAGGGAGGGAAAGAGAGAGGGAGAGAAAAATGTTCATATAGAATCTCAGAGCAGGAAGGGACCCCAGAGGACTCCATTCTAGCTCATGTCTGAATAGAGCATTCTGCTTTATGATTTACCCAACAAAAAAAATCATCCTTCATCACTTGAGGACCCAAAGTGAAATTTTGCTTGCACTTGTTTTTTGAAAATTTTATTTTAAATGTAAGCTGAAATGTATATCTTTGTAACTTTGCAACTTCTTCCCATTCCTCTTAGTTCTGATCTCTGACACCAATGAGAATAAATGTAATTTCTCTGCAACATGAAAACTTTTCAAATATTAGGATACCATGTTCCTTTGAAATCTCTTCTTTAGTTTCTTCTTTCAAATGATCTTTATATGATAAGATCTTAAGGCCCTTTATTGTCCTAGATACCCTCCTCTTGAGCTCTCCCGTCTTATCAACTTCCTTCTCAAAATGTGGTACCTAGAACTGAATGCAGCAATCCAAATGTGGTTTGACAAAGGTAGAATTCCTTGAAACTCTAGTTTGGGCACTCTAATAACTCTTTTAATGTCTAAACTCTATATTGGTATTACACTGTTGATTCACATTCAAATTTTCCACTAAAATTTGGAGATCTTTTTCTAAAAGGTGTCTAAGTAGTCAGGAATCCCCCATCTTATACATATAAAACAGATAGCTTGTTTGAACCAAGAATAACATTTTATATTTTCACCAAATTTATTTTTAATTCAATTTCATCTTACTTATGTGGTAATAGATGCTTCAAGGAAGTTAGGTAGTTACCAAGAAAGATTCTTGTTTTGCCTCTTAGAAAGAAACCCATGAATCTTGTACTCGTGGGTTTCAAACAAAAACAAGATTTAGTAAACCTAAAAACCCCTTGTTGATATTTCCTGAGCCTAAGGTTCAGTAGTTACCCTAGATAATGGTGTTTTGAAGCTTGGACTAACTCAATTACCAGCAAGAGCTAAATAGAGCACTTGAACCTCTCAACCGCATATTGACCTGGAATCCATATCTCTATTTTTCAGCTTTTCCATTAAGACCATGAGATGACACTGGCATTATTTCTGGAACTTCCCTGGAGATCTCCTTAACATTTCATCTCATCTGGGTGGCACTTGCTTATAAATGGCTGGGAAACTGGGCCTGAAATTTTGGCCTCATCACTGTGGACTTTGCCATTTGGATCCCGACAGTTAAAGAGCTCACAAGTAATTCACAAGACTAGAAGGATGTATTTTAATCATTAAAAAGCATTTCTGGATTTGAATTTAGTAGATGTAATTAATTTTGGTGACAAATCAATTGGATCACATGTGATGCTTCTAAATCCATTGAGATAGCCTAGTGAAAAAAAAATGACTTTATATAATATATTCCACTCCCCACCATACCACTGAATCCCCTTTCTCTTGGGTTATATTATTATAGTTATTATATGAGGCTATTATTCTGAAGTTATCAAGATTTTTTATTTCATTCAATGCCTGTCAGCATTTTTTTCTCAAAATTCTTTCACTTCATTTTTGTTACGTTTCATTCAATTTTACAATGGATGTAATTTATGTAGTTTCTGAATCTCATTTTTCTTTTCTTTTATAGTTTTTTAAGTGTTTGTTATATTCAACAATAGATGAATTTGAATTAAAATGTTCCAAATTACTTGTAAACAAAATAACAGGCAATTTTTTTTTTAATGGATTGATAGCTGGACTTGAGGTTAGGAAAATCTGAGTGTGAATCCTAACTTGGACACCTGTCAGCTATGTGATCTTTAACAGGTCATTTAAATTCTCTGAGCTTTAGTTTTCTTGTCTGTAAAATGGAGCTACCTACCACAGGGCTGTTGTGAAATTCATCTAATATCTATAAATGCTTTAAAAATCTTAAATATCTATAAAAGTATCTGCTAGCATTTGAATAGAACTGTAGGCCTATTTTCCATTAAAAAAAAAAGTTATATGCTTTTTAAAGTTTCTCAGTATGAGTCCATAATGTTCTTGTCGGCTATTATTGTTATAATATCACATGTCAGAAAGAAAGATTTCTCAATTCTTGGTGCCTCAGGGACTGAGGATTGTAATTCTCTTTTAAAGCAAGC
This sequence comes from Sarcophilus harrisii, assembly GCF_902635505.1. Taxonomy (NCBI): domain Eukaryota; kingdom Metazoa; phylum Chordata; class Mammalia; order Dasyuromorphia; family Dasyuridae; genus Sarcophilus; species Sarcophilus harrisii. The sequence continues at coordinate 50,433,104 of NC_045430.1, forward strand.
ATAAAAGACCAGCTATTTTTTGACATAGGTACTTATTTACAGTGGAAAGGATGCTGGATTTGCAATCAAAGGCACATTTCTTTGAATCCCAACTCTATCAATGGGAATTAATATGACTTTGATCTGATCATTAAATATGTCCTTATTTCCCTCATCAGAAAAATGAGGGGACTGATCTGGATGACCTCTAAGATCCCTTTCCCATTCAAAACTCATGATCATTCTGCTATCTTTATGCTTTCAAGATAAGTATATTTAGACCAACCATTTGATGTCTATGACCTCATTTTCCTCACTCTAAAAAGAGGGGACAACCTCTGAAGTCTCTTCTCGCTTTAAATACATATATCAAAAGCCTTTTATATTATATTTGAAATTCCCAAGGACATAATTTATAAAGATTATATGTCTAAGTGTTAGCAATCAGGAAACATTCCTACTCTGAGTGCTGAAGTCAAGTACACATTGTTTTGGTTGAAAAGGAAGTATATGCCCAAGAGAAGACTTTGTTACTTAGAGAAAACTGGTCAGGAGGGAAAAGAAGTAAAATGGAATTTTATTCTTAAAGGGCCGCCAGGATGTCAGCATTGACAAAAAAAAAAAAAAAAAAAAAAAAAAATCCAAGTTCTTCTCTCTCTATATTCTCCATGTTTTGCTTCTAGATCTATTCCCATTTCCCATTTCAGGGCTAGGACTAATGACTGGCCAATTGGCACTCAAAAATGATCAATAAAATCTCAAACATTATCTTCTTGGGAGAAATCAGAGATGATACACCAAATTCTGCTTTCAGAAACCCAGGGTATCAAGTATAGTATATGTGGAACATCTCTGAGATCTGAGAGAAGATTGTTTATGAAGCTTGATCTTACAGGTCATTCTATGAATGCATTCCCTGGTGACTTCTACTCTTCCCCCAATAAATATTTATCTCAGACTCAAATAGAATTTCAACAACAGCAGCTCTGGGCCAAGTTAATTTCATTACAATGCATTTATGTCTTCCTATCTATCTGTAATACCATTTCCATCTGCAGTAAGCTTTGGGCCAAGCACAGTTTCCTTTTCCCCAATGTGGGAGAAGAAAAAGAATCACTGTCAAAATTGTATTCTTATCTATATGAAGACTCTTACCAAATCTGTTTATAATGCAGAATAAAAGAGCATGCATTTATGATGGTGAAATGAGATTAGTATCCCAATTTATAACTTCTGTTAATTATGATTCTAGAAGAAAGGGGGGCATTTTCTCTTGCTTTGATGTTCCATATCCAGTGTAATTAAGGGGTCCCTCCTCATTGGTAACTCACATATATGATTTGACAAAAGGGATCTTTGTGAGAAATCTCCCTTATTCCAGTGACACAGATTATCTTGTTTCTGTGACCTTATAGATAAGTCTTAGGAATTTGCCTGAGGCATGTAGGAGTGCTTCATTTTTGTCTTTACTTCCTTGACATGTAGGATGAGTACCTTTTAATAGGTGCTGAGTAAAAGTTTGTTGGATTGGAATTCAAGGAACCTGGCTAGGTTTACAAGCTAATACTTAGCAGAAAATATAGTAGAACCCAGGTCTTACAGACTTTAATTATAGCACCTTATCTACTCATTGCACTGCCTCTTTAGGATACTATTTAATGCTTTAAACTTATTGATTTCTAATGATTAATTAACAAATAATATATCATATAATGTATATATAATATTTATTAATAAAATTTCAAATTATTATTAAATGCTTTAAAATGGTATTTTTGTTGTTGTTTAGTCATTTTAGTTTTGTCTGACACTTCATGGTGTCATTTGGAATTTTCTTGGTAACAATACCAGAGTAGTTTCCTATGTCCTTCTCCAGCTCATTTTACAGATGAGGAAACTGAAAGAAAAAGGGTTAAGTGACTTGTCCAGGGTCATATTAGTAATAAGTGAATGAGGTCAAATTTGAACTCAGGTACTCTTGACTCCAGAGGCAATGTTCTATCCACTGTACAACCTAACCGTTGGCATGAGCAAGAATATTTTGAATTGCTGGACTTTTGCTTTGGGACATAACCTGAGAAAAGCTGTCAGTTGATTCTTATAGTTCTACACATATGAAACCCAGAGCCTCAGAGACACACAAAGAAAGGATGCACAAAGACATATAAGCCTCTAAGGAAGAGATAGCAAGAAAGTTTTCCTGACAGTACAAAAGATATAGACTGAAATATGATATGGACAAGAAGGAAGTAGTTGGTTAATTCACAACCCTAATTGGTGTTGGGTAAAATCATAATGTTTATCTATAGTGCTTCTAAATCCTACTTTTTATAACCCTTTCCTCATACAGTTCTATCAATGTCCCAGTACCCAATGCT